>NC_142810.1:32623688-32646744 GCF_049724085.1 Artemia sp. Qi Xiang Cuo | reverse complement strand
CTTACATGCACACAAAAACTTACACACACACACACACACACACAAACTCACACATACACACACACACGAAAACTTACACACACACGCCAAAACTTACACACACAAAAAACTACAAACACACACACACACACACAAAAAAAAAAAACTTAAACATGAACACAACAAAAAACTCACACACAAACTCACAAACACTTACACACACACACACAAACACACACACACAAAACTTACAAACACACACACGATAACACACACACACAATCAAAAACTTACACACACAAAAACTTACACACACACACAAAAACAAACACACAAAAAAAAAAACACACACACACACACACACAAAAACTTACACACACAAACACAAACACACACAAACTTACAAACACACACACAAAAACTTACACCCACACACAAAAGCTTACACACACAAAAACTTACACACACACACACACAAAAACTTACACCCACATTAAAAAAATTAAATTCACAAAAAAAAATACAATCACACAAAAAATTACACACACACACAAAAAATTACACACACGCACAAAAACTTACACACACACAAAAAATTACACACACACACAAAAAAACACACACACACACACACACACACAAACACACACAAACTTACACATTCACACGAAAACTTACATGCACACAAAAACTTACACACACACACACACACACACGAAAACTTACACACACACACGAAAAAACTAACACACACAAAATATAAGACACACAAAAACTTACACACACACACACAAACAAACTTACACCCACACTCAAAAACTTACATGCACACAAAAACTTACATGCACACAAAAAATCACACACACAAAAAATTACACACACTCAAAAAAACTTACACACACACACACAAAAACTTACACACACACACACTAAAACTTACACACACACACTAAAACTTACACACACACAAAAACTTACACACACACAAAAACTTACACACACTTACCATATCACAGTTACATTGTCTTTAATTTTTCAAATTTCATTTTGAATTTCTGTCGTGAAATGCAAGAGTTGGAATATTTCAGTAGTGACTTGTTGTGCTTTACCTTCTCACACTTACATTCTCTTGATTTTTTGAAGTTCATTTTGAATTTCTGTCATGAAATGTAAGAGTTGGAAAATTGGGGTCTTAGTCCACCAGCCCGAATGATGGAAATCCACTAGCTCAGTATTGGGGTCCCAGTCCACCAGCCTGAACGGTGGAAATTCACTAGCTCAGAATTGGGGTCTTAGTCCACCAGCCTGAATGGTGGAAATCCTCTTGCTCAATATTGGGGTCACAGCCCACCTTTCTGAATGATTGAAATTCCCTTCTTAATTTATGTTATGTTAACATATAATGAGAGCTCATGATACTTTAACCTAACCTTTTGCTGTGAGTATGGATAGGATAGACTAGATTAAGTTAGGTTATGTTAAGTTGGGTTAGGTTAGCCCATTTACGCTTCACTTAGGTTAGCTTAGGTTAGGTGAGAGACAGGCAAAAAGTTAGGTGTATGATTAGGTTAGGTTAGGTTAGATTAAGTTAGGTTAGGTTAGTTAGGTTAGGCTAGGTTAGCCTACGTACGCGCGCGTACGTAGGCTAACCTAGCCTAACCTAACTTAACCTATCCTAACTTAATCTAACCTAATCATACACCTAACTTTTTGCCTGTCTCTCACCTAACCTAAGCTAACCTAAGTGAAGCGTACATGGGCTAACCTAACCTAACATAACCTAACCTAACTTAATCTAACCTAACCTAACCATATCTCGCCGGAAAAGGTTAGGTTAACTTATCATGAGCGCTCATGATAAGTTTACCTAACCTAACTTAAACAGTGAATTTCCACCATTCAGACTGGTGTGACTGAGACCTCAATGTTGAGCTAGTGTGATTTGCACCATTCTGTGCTGTGTGGACTAAGACCTCATTCTGTGTTAGTGAATTTTCACTGTTCAGTGCTGTGTGATGTGGGATCTCAATACTGAGCTGTGTGATTTCAGCATTCGGGTTGTGTGGACTAAGACCTCGATTTGTCCAACTGTGCATTTCATGACAGAAATTCAATGTGTGTGTGTGTGTGTAAGTTTTCGTGTGTGTGTGTGTTTTCGTGTGTGTGTGTGTGTTTGTGTGTGTGCGTGTAAGATTTGTGTGTGTGTGTGTAAGTTTTTGTGTGCATGTAAGTTTTTATGTGCATGTAAGTTTTCGTGTGTATGTGTGTAGTTTGTGTGTGTATGTATGTGTGTGTGTGTGTGTATGTGTGCGTAAGTTTTCGTGTGTGTGTGTAAGTTTTTGTGTGGATGTATGTTTTCGTGTGCATGTGTAAGTTTTTGTGTGTGTGTGTGTGTAAGTTTTTGTTTGGGTAAGTTTTGGCGTGTGTATGTAAGTGTTAGTGTGTGTGTGTGTGTTAGTGTTATTTTGTGTTTGTGTTTGTTTTTGTGTGTGTGTTTGTTTAATTTTTAGTGTGTGTGTGTTATTATTACTGTGTGTGAGTTAGTTTTTGTGTGTGAGTGTAAAATTTTGTGAGTGTGTGTAATTTTTTGTGTGAATATAAGTTTTTATGTGCATTTAAGTTTTCGTGTGCATGTGTAAGTTTTTTGTATGTTTGTGTGCTTGTGTGTATGTGTGAGTAAGTTTTAGTGTGTGTGTGTAAGTTTTTTTGTGTGTGTGTAAGTTTTTTTGAGTGTGTGTAAGTTTTAGTGTGTGTGTAAGTTTTTGTGTACATGTATGGTTTTGTGTGCATGTAAGTTTTTGCGTGTGGGTGTTAGTTTTGGCGTGTGGGTTTTAGTTTTTGTGTGTGTGTGTGTGTAAGTTTTTGTGTGTCTAAGCTTTTGTGTGTGTAAGTTTTGACGTGTGTGTGTGTAAGTTTTCGTGTGTGGAAAAATTTAGAAGTGTCCAACTCAGAAAAGCCCGAAAACGTAATTTACATATCCCAAATCATAAGTTTCAGACAACACACACCTATGAACGGCTAAGAAATCTAGCTCAGAAGAGTCTGAAATAGCAAACTAGTCATCCCAAACTATTGGTTTCAGACAACAAACACCTATGATGGACTAAGAATCCTAGCTCTGAAAAGTTCAAATAGCAAACTACACATCCCAAATCGTAATTTTCTGACAACATACACCTATGAAAGGCTATGAAACCTAGCTAATAAAAGCCGGAAATAGCAAATTAGCCATCCCAAATCATAAGTTTCAGACAGCACTCATCTATGAACGGCTAAGAAATCCAGCTCGGAAAAGTCAAAAAATAGCAACCCACACATCCCAAATCATAGGTTTCAGACATCACACACCTACGAAAGACTAAGAAATCCAACTCAGAAAAGCCCAAAATAGTAATTTACATATCCCAAATCATAATTTTCTGAAAAGACACACCTATGAAAGGTTAAGAAATCTAGCTCAGAAAAGTCAAAAATAGCAAACTAGTCATCACAAACTATAGGTTTCAGACGACAAACACCTAGGAAAGGCTAAGAAATCTATCTCAGAAAAGTCAAAATTAGAAAACAATCCATCGCAAATCATAGGTTTCAGACAACACACACCAACGAAAGACTAAGAAATCTAGCTTAGAAAAGCCCTAAATAGTAATTTAAATATCAAAAATCATATGTTTCAGACAACACACACCTATGAACGGATAAGAAACCTAGCTAATAAAAGTCAAAAATAGCAAACTAGTCATCCCAAACTATAGGTTTCAGACAACAAACACCTATGAAAGGCTAAGAAATTCAGCTCAGAAAAGTCAAAAGTAGCAATCCACCCATCCCAAATCATAGGTTTCAGACAACACACACCTATGAAAGACTAAGAAATCCCACTCAGAAAAGCCCGAAATAGTAATTTACATATCCCAAATCATAGGTTTCAGACAACATTCACCTATGAAAGACTAAGAAACCTTAGCTCAGAAAAGCCTGAAATAGCGAAACTACTCATCCCAAACTAGAAGTTTCAGACAACAAACGCTTATGATAGACTAAGAATCATAGCTCTGAAAAGTTCAAATAGCAAACTACACATCCCAAATCATAAGTTTCAGACAACACACACCTATGAACGGCTAAGAAATCTAGCTCAGAAAAGACAAAAATAGCAAACCACTCAGCCCAATCATAGGTTTCAGTCAACACACACCTATGAAAGGTTAATAAATCCAGCTCAGAAAAGTAAAAAAATAGCAAACTACATATCCCAAATCATAGGTTTCAGTCAACACACACCAAGGAAAGACTAAGAAACCTAGCTCAGAAAAGTCAAAAATAGCAAACTACTCATCCCAAACTATTGGTTTCAGACAACATTCACCTACGAAATACTAGAAAACCTTAGCTCAGAAAAGCCTGACATAGCAAACTACACATCCCAAATCATAATTTTCTGACAACACATACCTATGAAAGGCTAAGAAACCTAGCTCAGAAAAGTCGAAAATAGCAAACTACACATCCAAAATCATAGGTTTCAGACATCACACACATATGAAAGACTAAGAAATCCAACTCAGAAAAGCCCAAAATAGTAATTTACATATCTCATTTCATAAGTTTCAGACAGCATTCCCCTACGAAATACTATATCCCAAATCATAAGTTTCAGACAGCATTCACCTACGAAATACTAAGAAATCTTAGCTCAGAAAAGTCTGAAATAGCCGACTACTCATCCCAAACTCGAAGTTTCAGAAAACAAACACCTATGAGTGACTAAGAATCCTAGCTCTGAAAAGTCCAAAAAGCAAACTATACCTCCCAAATCATAAATTTCTGAAAGGACACACCTATGAAAGGCTAAGAAATCTAGCTCAGAAAAGTCAAAAATAGCAAATTAACCATCCCAAATCATAGGTTTCAGTCAACAAAAACCTAAGAATGGCTATGAAATCCTGCTCAGAAAAGTCAAAAAATAGCAACCTACACACCCCCAAATCATAGGTTTCAGACATCACACACCTACGAAAGACTAAGAAATCCGGTTATGAAAAGTCAGAAATAGCAAATTACATATCCCAAATCATAGGTTTCAGACAACACTCACCTATGAACGGCTAAGAAACCTAGTTCAGAAAAGTCAAAAATAGCAAACTAGTCATCTTAAACTATAGCTTTCAGACAACAAACACCTATGAAAGGCTAAGAAATCCAGATCAGAAAAGTCAAAAGTAGCAATCCACCCATCCCAAAGCATAGGTTTAAGACAACACACACCAATGAAAGACTAAATAAACAAGCTCAGAAAAGACAAAAATAGCAAACTACATATCCCGAATCCTAGGTTTCAGTCATCACACACCAACGAAAGGCTAAGAAACCTAGCTCAGTAAAGTCAAAAATAGCAAACTACTCATCCCAAACTATTGGTTTCAGACAACATTCACCTACGAAATACTAGAAAACCTTAGCTCAGAAAAGCCTGAAATAGCAAACTACAAATCCCAAATCATAATGTTCTGACAACACATACCTATGAAAGGCTAAGAAACCTAGCTCACAAAAGTCGAAAATAGCAAACTACACATCCTAAATCATAGGTTTCAGACACTACACACCTATGAAAGACTAAGAAATCCAACTCAGAAAAGCCCGAAATAGTAATTTACATATCCCAAATCATAAGTTTCAGACAGCATTCACCTACGAAATACTAAGAAACCTTAGCTCAGAAGAGTCTGAAATAGCCAACTACTCATCTCAAACTCGAAGTTTCAGACAACAAACACCTATGAGTGACTAAGAATCCTAGCTCTGAAAAGTCCAAAAAGCAAACTACACCTCCCAAATCATAATTTTCTGAAAGGACACACATATGATAGGCTAAGAAATCTAGCTCAGAAAAGTCAAAAATAGCAAATTAACCATCCCAAATCATAGGTTTCAGTCAACATACACCTACGAATGGCTAAGAAATCCAGCTCAGAAAAGTCAAAAAAATAGCAACCCACACATCCCAAATCATAGGTTTCAGACACCACACACCTACGAAAGACTAAGAAATCCGGTTATGAAAAGTCAGAAATAGCAAATTACATATCCCAAATGATAGGTTTCAGACAACACTCACCTATGAACGGCTAAGAAACCTAGCTCAGAAAAGTCAAAAATAGCAAACTAGTCATCCCAAACTATAGGTTTCAGACAACAAACACCTATGAAAGGCTAAGAAATCCAGCTCAGAAAAGTCAAAAGTAGCAATCCACCCACCCCAAATCATAGGTTTCAGACAACACACAACTATGAAAGACTAATAAATCCAGCTCAGACAAGTCAAAAATAGCAAACTACATATCCCAAATCATCGGTTTCAGTCAACACACACCAACGAAAGACTAAGAAACCTAGCTCAGAAAAGTCAAAAATAGCAAACTACTCATCCCAAACTATTGGTTTCAGACAACATTCACCTACGAAATACTAGAAAACCTTAGCTCAGAAAAGCCTGAAATAGCAAACTATACATCCCAAATCATAATTTTCTGACAACGCATACCTATGAAAGGCTAAGAAACCCAGCTCAGAAAAGTCGAAAATAGCAAACTACACATCCCAAATCATAGGTTTCAGTCAATACACACCTATGAAAGGCTAAGAAACCTAGCTCAGAAAAGTCGAAAATAGCAAACTACACATCCTAAATCATAGGTTTCAGACACTACACACCTATGAAAGACTAAGAAATCCAACTCAGAAAAGCCCGAAATAGTAATTTACATATCCCAAATCATAAGTTTCAGACAGCATTCACCTACGAAATACTAAGAAACCTTAGCTCAGAAGAGTCTGAAATAGCCAACTACTCATCCCAAACTCGAAGTTTCAGACAACAAACACCTATGAGTGACTAAGAATCCTAGCTCTGAAAAGTCCAAAAAGCAAACTACACCTCCCAAATCATAATTTTCTGAAAGGACACACATATGATAGGCTAAGAAATCTAGCTCAGAAAAGTCAAAAATAGCAAATTAACTATCCCAAATCATAGGTTTCAGTCAACATACACCTACGAATGGCTAAGAAATCCAGCTCAGAAAAGTAAAAAAAATAGCAACCCACACATCCCAAATCATAGGTTTCAGACACCACACACCTACGAAAGACTAAGAAATCCGGTAATGAAAAGTCAGAAATAGCAAATTACATATCCCAAATCATTGGTTTCAGACAACACTCACCTATGAACGGCTAAGAAACCTAGCTCAGAAAAGTCAAAAATAGCAAACTAGTCATCCCAAACTATAGGTTTCAGACAACAAACACCTATGAAAGGCTAAGAAATCCATCTCAGAAAGGTCAAAAGTAGCAATCCACCCATCCCAAATCATAGGTTTCAGACAACACACACCTATGAAAGACTAAGAAATCCAACTCAGAAAAGTCAAAAATACCAAACTACATATCCCAAATCATCGGTTTCAGTCAACACACACCAACGACAGGCTAAGAAACCTAGCTCAGAAAAGACAAAAATAGCAAACTACTCATCCCAAACTATTGGTTTCAGACAACATTCACCTACAAAATACTAGAAAACCTTAGCTCAGAAAAGCCTGAAATAGCAAACTATACATCCCAAATCATAATTTTCAGACAACGCATACCTATGAAAGTCTAAGAAATCCAACTCAGAAAAGTCGAAAAAGCAAACTACATATCCCAAATCATAGGTTTCAGACACCACACACCTATGAAAGACTAAGAAATCCAACTCAGAAAAGTCAAAAATAGCAAACTACATATCCCAAATCATAGGTTTCAGTCAATACACACCAACGAAACGCTAAGAAACCTAGCTCATAAAAGCCTGAAATAGCAAACTACTCCTCACAATAGTGTTTGTTCATAAAACACTAACCTACGTAATTCTATGAAACATTAGCTCAGAAAAGCCTGAATTAGCAAACTACACTTCCCAAATCATAGGTTTCAGACAACACACATCAACGAAAGACGGGTGCTCGGGGAGAGCCTTTGAGGGTCTGTGGGTCCCTTGAGGGCCGGTGGTACTTTGGGAGCTCCGGGGGACCTTTGGGGACCGGGGGGGCGTTTGGGGGTCTGAGGAGGGCGTTTGGGGGATAACATTTCGAAATTTTTACTTTTTAGTTTACTTTTTTTGCGGCGCATCCCTGCGGCGCATCCTGCGGCGCTTTCCTGCGGTGCCTCCCTGCGGCGCATCCCCTGCGGCGCTTTCCTGACCCGCGGCGCATCCCTGCGGCACATCCTGCGGCGCTTTCCTGGCCCACGGCGCATCCCGGCGGCGCTTCTCTGGTCCGGGGGACGTTTGGGGGCGGGGGGTGGGCCTTGGGGCCCCGGGGCGGGCCTTGGGGGCACAGGGGGGGCGTTGGGGGGGCCGGGGGGACAGTTGGGGGCCCGGGGGACATTTGGGACCGGTGGAGGGCCTTTGGGACCCCGTTGGTCCTTTGGGAGCTCGATGGGCCTTTGGGGGGCCCGGGGATGGCCTTTGGGGGTCTGGGTGGGCCTTTGGGGGCGCCGGTGGCCCTTTGGGAGCTTGGGGGGCCTTTGAGGACCGGGGGCTTCCTTCGGGGTTGGGGTAGGAGGATTGGAACCCTTTGGGTTGGGTTAGAGGACCTCACAACACTGTTCAAATGAAACTTGTGTATTATAACGACCACAGAGTTTCACCATTAAATTCTCTTCTAAAATCTCTTCAAAAATCATCTTTTAAAATGTCTCTAACTGTTTCGCCGAAATAGTTCCATAACCTGTCTAAAACAGTTTCGCCCAAATAATCCCTAAACGTAATCAGCGTGTTCCTTTTGTTGTTGGCATCTCTGCGCTAATGCATTTCAAATTAATAAGAAACCTGATTCCCGCGCTAAAACAATTCATCGCTAAGATGTTTCTTGGAGAATTGTTTCCATGGCCTTTGGTTATTAATATCCTTTGGAGTTCGACCAAAAGAGTTGTTTCCGAGGCAAAGACATTAATGACTTGGATCTATTCCTGGAGAATCGTTTCTATGCGAAAATTTATAAAGTCTGACAGATGATGTCATTGGTTGATTGATCTGTCAAGAAAGGGGAACTAATTTGTTGTTTCTAAGGGGAATTATTTATTCACGATAGGTGAATTGAGGTCGACAGCACAGGTGTTCCAAGGTCGATGTTGTTGTTGTTGTAAGTGCACGCTCTCAGCGAATGTCAAGGTCGATGTTGTTGTTGTTGACACACTTTGATTACGCAATCAAGTTCTCGGAAATTCACTTCCCCCTCGAGTCCTAGATCAATAACATTGTTCCCGTTAGAATTAAATGCGCATGTGCAACCTTCGTTCCGGAGTTATTACACATAGAAACATCAAATAAATCGACCTTGGAAAAAGAGGTCATTGACCCCATTAACCACGTGTTCTCCCTAATGACTCTATGCCCATATATGGAGTCCCGTCCGTATTCTATTCCCATATAAGGAGTCCTGTTCGGAGTTATTATGGCCATTCTACTGACAGAGTCGGTTAAATAAAACTCGGGCAAAACAGGGGGCTTTACGGGAATTTTATTATCCGTGCCAATTTGTCCTTCTTCATTGTGAACTGTAGGGATGTTGTGCAGTGTTAAATTCCCCAGCTCACTCAACATCCCCTCGAGTGTATCAGGACTGAGGCAATAAGCTAAAGCAAAAGAATTATCGGATGGACTTTGGGTTTCAAAGGTAGTTGACTGAGCCGAACCCCATGTTGAAGTATTTGGTAGTGTAACACTATTTACAGCACCGAAAAAATCCGAAAATAAATTATCAAGCCAATATGGTGTCTGATCTGACTTGACATGGAGAATATCCTGAAATTGCGGTGATAGTGTTAATATGGGTATTTTCATGCCGTCGAAGAGGTTACTGGCCCCTTGGCTTCATGGTGGTGATAGTGCTGATAGGTTAACCTAAAAAATTAATGAAAAATTTTTTTTCATTTTTGAAAAAGGATGGTTTTTTATTAATCTGAAAAACAATATTTAGATTGTGTGTGTGTGTGAGTGTCTGTGTGTGTCTATGATCGTGTGTGCTTGTGTGCATGTGTGCGTGTGTACGTGTGTGGCTGTGTGCTTTTGTGCGCTTGTGCGTGTGTGTATGTGCGTGTGTGCTTGTGCGTGTGTTTCTGTGTGTGTGCGTTTGTGTGTGGCTCTGTGCTTTTGTGCGCGTGTGCGTGTGCGTATGTGCGTGTGTGCTTGTGTGTGTATTTCTGTGTGTTTGTGTGTGTGTTTGTGTTCGTGTGTGTGTGTGTGTGTGTCATAGCTGGAATTGCGCACACAAACATATAGAACATGTTGTTTTTAACGCTTAAGTTACATAATTGATGGGCCACACCACGAAAGTTACCCCCCCCCCCCCCGATAAAATTGGATTGCTCAAATTTTCATGATGGTGGATTCACGTCCCTCCTCCACCACTAACCTCAACAAGTTTTATTTTAAAAACCCAACACTTTCTTTAATTTTAATGGCAAGCACATCCTCTGGTGATAGGGTCATTGGATAGGATATATTGCGCAGCCGTGAAATTTTCTTATTTCCTGTTTTAATAAGAGCTATTATGGCAGCGCCCATTAAATCCTCCCAACCCAATGTCTCAAGAACCTCTACCAATTGCATGGTATTACACGAGTCTCTTTGTGCGTGGGCATAAGAGATTGCAATAGGTTCATATTTTATAACATTATTTAAATTCGATGGATTGTACACAGCTATAAGTTTAGCTTTGCAATCTAAGACCACCTTATCACTTTGTAGGAGTGAACTTTGAAAGTTCTTAAATTGCAAGATGGTCTTGTCATCACGAACCGTTTCCATAGATTGGTACCGATGACGCTTGCAGTGACTCATATTATGTTTTAGCTTTAATTGTTTGCGAAATATAGAAAGATACGTTGGACAATAGTACCACGACCCTCAACGCCCCCGTTTTACCCTACACTTAAAACCTTACAAATATCTGGTATTGGAAAAAATGTCCAATTGAATCGGTTTCAATGTCTGGCTTGTAAAGACGCCATACCCACTGTTTCACCGATGAAATGGAGAGAGCTCTCACTGTATATATTACCTCTTTTTTATTACTGCGCTAAATTTGCCTTCCCCCTCCCACCTTTTGAAACAAAATTATTTTTAAATTTACCCACATTAACATCTAAACACTCAATAAATTATCCAACACTCTCTCATAATTATATTGTGTGTGTGTGTGTGAGTGTCTGTGTGTGTCTATGATCGTGTGTGCTTGTGTGCATGCGTGCGTGTTTAAGTGTGTATGTGTGTGTTTGTTTGCGTGTGTATGAGTGTTTAAAATGATGTTTCAAGTGCAACTTGTAAAATGAACTAGAATGTATTTTCTTATTTGGAATTAATTAAAAAAACTTTTTCCACAAATTAAGTTTTTAAAAGAAGATTAAAGAACTCCATTAAACCAAAAATGACCAAAAAATAAAATCAAATAATCTACCAAGCGTGAAACTACCACAAATCAGCATCGATAAATAGTAGAAAACCAAAACGAACAGAAAATATAATAAATAAACGAGTCAAACTCAAAACGAGCAGAAATTAACATGAGTAGGGCTCAAAACCCCTATGCCTTCCCAAGGCCAGAAAATAATTTGCACTTTACTAAAAAAATATAAATGTTTTTACTTTCATAACTTTAATAAATCAAATAATATTAACAATTTAAATACTAAAAATCTGTTTATGTATATTAAACTGACAATTCACATTCATTTGAATCTTTTCAGTAAAGTGCAAATAATGTTCTTACTTTGGGAAGGCAAAGGGGTTTTGAACCCTATTTATGCTAATTTCTGCTCCTTTTGAGTTTGACTCGGTGATTCATTGTAATTCTGTTCCTTTGGGGTGTCATTTATTTATCGATGCTGATTTGTGGTAGTTTTAGGCTTGGTAGATTATTTGATTTTATTTTTTGCTCATTTTTGGTTCAATTGTGCATTGTGCTTTTTGGAGATTGTGGGGAGGGGGAGGGTTTTCATCCTCAAAGGTCTAATTTCCAAAACTTTCAGCTACGTTGAACAAAATGAATATCTCAAAATTTCGATTGGATGTGTTTGGGAAAATAATGGGCGTGAGAGGGGGTTAGTTGCTCTTCAATCACTTTCAACTATTAAAAAGGGCTTTACCCGTTTCAAGTTCAAATCGAATGAGCCCTTTTTGAAGTTTCTACGACAACTCTTTCTACCAAAACCTCATATGCCCCCAGTGTATAATTCACAACCCTTGCCCTGAAGGCTGTGGGGGGGAGGTTGTCATCCACAAAGACAAAGATTACAGAACTTTCAACTATGTAGAAAAAATGGCTATCTCAAAATTCTAATTTTATGTTTGGGGAATGGTGGGCGTGAGAGGCAGATTAGTTGCCCTCCAATTATTTTCGACTCTAAGACAGGGCCAATTTCATTTTCCAATCGAATAAGCCATTTTTGAAGTATCTATGAAAACGATTTCTATGAAAACCTTATATGCCCCCAGGGCATAACTTACAACCCTTGCCTTGAGGGCTGTGGCGGTAAGGGTTGTCATCCTTGAAGACAAAATTTCCAAAACTTTCAACTACGTTGATTAGAATGGCTATCGAAAAATTTTCAATGGATGCAATTGGGGGAAAGGTTGGCGTTAAAGGGGGTTAGTTGTCCTCCAATCACTTTCGACTATTTAAAAGGGCACTATCCCTTTGAATTTCCAATCGAATGCACCTTTTGTCAAGTTTCCACGACAAAGGTTTCAATAAAAACCTTATATGTCCCCTGGCCATAACTTGTAATCCTTGCCCTGAGGGCTCTGAGGGAGAGGGGTTGTCATCCTCAAAGACCTAATTTCCAGAACTTACAACTATGTTGAACAAAAGGGTTATCTCAAAATTTTGATTGGACGTTTTTGGGAAAATGGTGTGCGTGGAAGGGTTGTTAGTTACCTTCCTATCTCTTTAGACTATTAAAAAGAGCACTCGCCATTTGATAAATGGTGGGCGTGAGAGGTGGGTCAGTTGCCCTCAAATCACTTTCGACTATTAAAAATGGCACCAGCCCTTTGAATTCCCAATCGAATTACCCCTTTTTCAAGTTTATACGACAAAGCTTTCAATGAAAACCTTATATGCCCCAGGGCATAACTTATAACCCTTACACTGAAGACTGTTGGGGGATTGTCCTGCTCAAAGGTATAGTTTCCAGAACTTTCAACTACGTTGAACAAAATGGCTATCTCAAAGTTTTGATTCGATATGTTTGGGAAAATGGTGTGCGTGGAAGGTGTGTTAGTTGCCTTCCAGTCTCTTTCGACTATTAAAAACGGCACTAGCCATTTCAATTTCAAATCGAATGAGCCCTTATTGAAGTTTCTACGACAATGCTTTCTATAAAAACCTTATATGCCCCCAGGACATAACTTAAAACCCTTGGCCTGAGGAATTTAGGACGGGGGGGGGGATTGTCAACATTAAAGACCTAATTTCTAGAACTCTCAACTAGGTTGAACAAAATGGCTATCTCAAAATTTTGATTAGCTGTGTTTGGGGAAATGGTGGGCTTTAGAGGGGGCCTAGTTGCCCTCCAATCACTTTCAACTATTAAAAAGGGCATAAGCCCTTTGATTTTCCAATTGAATGAACCTTTCTTGAAGTTTCTGCGACAACACTTTCTGTAAAAAAAACAACTTTTTATGCCCCCAAAGCATATCTTACAACCCTTGCCCTGAGGGCTGTAGGGAGTGTCCTCCTCAAAAACATAATTTCTATCTGGAAATCAACGAAACTAAATAAAATTGCTATCCCTAAATTTGGATTGGGTGTGTTTCAGGATATAGTGGGCGTGGAAGGGGTGTTAGTTGCCTTCCGATCACTTTCGACTATTATAAAGGGCACAAGCCACTCCAATTTCTAATTGAATGAGCCCTTTTGAAGTTCTTACGACAACTTCTTCGACACAAAGTGCCCTGGTCTAAAGAAACAAAAATTATAATACATTGTGCCAACATCGTTCTTATATGCCCCCAGGGCATAACTTAAAACCCTTGCCCTGAGAGCTGTGAAGGATTGTCTTCCTCAAAAACATGATTTCTATCTGGAAATTAACTACGCAGAACAAAATGGCTATCACAAAGTTTTGATTGGATGTGTTTGGGGAAATGGTGGGCGTGTAAGGGGTGTTAGTTGCCTTCCAATCACTTTCGACTATTAAATACGGCATTAGCCGTCCCAATTTCCAATCAAATGAGCCATTTTCCCAAGTTTCTACGACAACTCCTTCGATACGAAGTGCCCTGGTATGGAATAAAAAAAAAATTATAATAATACATTTCAAATTCAATTCAATTCAAATTATTTATAACCTGTCCAAACAAAACAGGGCGCAAGTCCCCTAAATGACAGAGGACATAAGAGAAACAAAATAAAAAAGACAATAAAAATTATACACTGAACAAAAATAAGTATTTTTCAAAATAATATTAAGCGTACAAATAATCACAAATCATATATCATAATCACAAGATTAGACATATATCAAAATACATAAAAAAAAAACTCATACCAACAATGAGGGCCAATCCTGATTTAATTTACTGGCGGAAGATTTAACATCTTTTGCTCTCTTATCAATAGTTGTCGAAGGTAAAATGAGATTGAACTTTTGGGACTAGAAGGAGTTACTATTTTAAGAGGCCATACTTAAAAGGAATTTAGCCATTTTAAAGTAAATCTGGTGAACAAGTTTTTTTTTGAAGCAGTAAAAAGTTGCCCAACAGTAGAATGAACAAGAAAAGGAGGAACAGTCAGACTACTATAGAACTTAGAAAGGTAAAAACAATTAAGGAGTGTAACATAGGAGACTAGTGACGGGTAAGGTAATCTTGTCTTTTTTTCAAGATTTTGAATGGCAAGCTTAATAGTTTCCTTAATTGAATTTCCAATGGGCATTCCCAGGTAGAATAAGGCTTTTATAGAGGGGGATTCAAGTTTCAGTAAGTTGGAGGGATTTATCAGAGTATTCTTTGAGGTTGAAATTGACAGCTACAGTTTTATCCACATTAAAACTTAAACCAATCTGCTGATATTCTAGTTTTAGCTTCGAAAAAGTGCTCTCACAACCAGAGAAAGTGTGACTCAGATTAGGATATCATCAGCATATGTAAGTAAAGAGACGTCTAAACCCCCGTAAATACAGGTGGACTCAATAGAACTTTGAACTGGAAGGATTGAATTATTAAAAAGTGCGGGTGAAGTGAGACCTCCTTGTCTAACGCCCTTTAGCACATTAAAAAGCTCTGAACCGCGTTTCATTTTGGCACGAAGATGTTTATACATGTATCAAAGACAGCTTATAACTGAGAAGTCAACCCCTCTCTTTAGAGCTTCTACCAAAATCTGAGCAAAAATACACGAATCAAATGCTCCGCCAATGTCCAGTACACATAGAACAAGAAAATCCCTAGAACATTCTACATTTATAAAAACCGTAAAAAGGGAAAAAAGAGCATGCTCACGACTAAGTTCTTTCTGAAAACCAAACTTATCCGCAGGCACAGTACACTTTTAGAAAATATCTCTAAGATTAATAGACTCAGACATTTTAAAAGTGGCGCTTGAAATCGTTATAGGCCGATATGATCGACAATCATCAAGATCGTTGTTACCTTTTTTCGGTATAGGCGTAATCTGGCCAATACAAAACTGTTGAGGCACAATACCAGAAGAAATAGACTTTTGAAAAAGTAACGAAAGGTGCTGCAACAAAAGACTACTACAATGTTCGAAGTGTTTAGCAGATATTAAATCAACACCGGCAGAAAATTTTTTCTTAACTTTTTTTAAATTAAACTCAATATCAGACGGCGTCACTATAGAAGAAAAAGGAATAGGTTTCGCAAGCAAACGACAGAGCTCTTTTACTCATTGACTTTCTGCGACCGAGTTTGGAAACAGATACTAACTATTTTGATAATTGATACGGTTTTTTTCTGAAACACAGCTGACAGTATCCTGGCCATTGCGCTTACGACCTTCTCACAAAAGTGAAGGATCAGTGTCTGTCTTGTCAGCATTTTTTTGAATCAACAGTATTCTGTTTTCTTTGAGGGTTCTTGTGGACTTTATTTTTATTTTCAGATACAGTTCGTTTATTATACCGAAGCGCGGTTTATTGAATTCGTTCCAGATTCGGATCCACAATTTAGCTGAATTACAAGATGCAACAAGACTTTGATTTTTACACCAGTTGGTGATTTCTGTCTTTTTGCAAACACGTCTAGATCGGACTGCACACTTTTCTGCGCATCGAAGCGCTTGGTTGATTTCTGCAAAATAAATCGTAAGCAGTATTTCGATCTCTTTCTCACTGATATAACACCTGCATTCTGAACTAAGCAGATGAAAAGGAACTTTAATTTTGTTGAGTAACGTATCACAGTCGGACATAAATAACTGACTATCAGCGTGAGTTCATTCTTGAACATATAACTACCTTTCCTCTTGCGGGGTTTTGCTTTAGACATTGCACTCAATTGTCGCATAAATTGGTCAGTGGTCAGAGTAGTAGCCTTCACAAAGTACAGTGGCTTGTTTGATCGAAAAGGAAGAAATAACATGATCGAGGTTCGAAGTTGAAGAGCTTGGGCCAACATAGGTATAGGATTCGTTTTTCTCAACTAATGAATACGAGGGAGGAATGGAGCTCCAAAGGAGCTGACTTCTGGGGAGCGTTTTGTTGGTTAAATCACAGTTAAAGTAATTTATTGACATTGAACACGGGAATGCGAATTTTGTGTTTTTCTTGAACAGCTTACAGCAGTTTCTCACACGCCCCCATAGTCTTCGCTTCGGATATCTTATCACAATAGTTTGTTGGTACGTAAATATTCATAATAGGAGTGTTTAGATATGAAACTTCGAGAATATGATCCCCTACTTCGATCAATTTACAGGGTAAGCGAGTCAAAATCGCAAGGCCGCCGGAGGGGCGTCCACAAGCTGCTGCTATTTTTCCTGAAGAGAAAAACACTTTGTAATGCGACGAGATTTCACTCAATTCCCTTTTGTCTGCTGATAAAAAATGCTCTTGGAGGCAAGTAATATCAAATTATTTGAGCAATTGGGTCAAAATAGGAATTTTATCAGAAACTTTTCCGTTTATATTCTATGATAGAATCAAAGTTGAACGCAGCATTATTTAGAAATCTGTTTTAGCAGAGATTGAGCTACGGGACACTTGTAGCTATAGCAGGGATGATCAGTAGACTTACATAGTGTACATTTTTTCGGTCTAGAACAGGGATCATTTTTAAGCAGCGCGATTGCACTTGTTATGATGACACGGTTTTATTAAGCTGAAAAAATAATATCTTAATAGCCTCTAATACATATACATAATATGTTTTTTAATAGCATACACACACACATACAGACATATGAGAGAGGAGATTCAATTTTCCTTACGTATTCATTGGAAGAGTTGGCCAATTCCTGGGGGTTCTGTAGAACGTCGACCACTACTATTAGATCCTCTGCCATTGACTAGTATACATGATCGAGTGATTTCAATTCTTCCTCTCAAAACAAATTTTAGAATACAAATTCATCATTTTGCCATCTTTTTGTTGAATCAATGCCCTGGAATTATAAAATAATTTTTTAGTATTCATTTATATTAAAATTTCTCATTTATATTAAATTTAAAATCAGGAGTGACGTATTTATAACATGTTCATTTTGTACTTTTTAAAATATCACAAGTGATTTTTTTGTTTTATGTATATTTAATGCGATTTTCAGACATGAAAAAAAAAAGTTTAAAAAATTTTAGTTTCAAAGATCAATAAAAAATTGTAATAAAACGTCACTACAAACAATATTTTTCTAATATAAAAAATCACGACTGACATATTTATACCACCCCTATTTTGAATATTTTTTTATAAAACAAGTGATTTTTTAGTTATAAGTGTATTTAATTTGATTTTGCGACATGGAAAAAAAGCTAAGAAAATCTAAGTAAGAAAAAGTTATCCCCTTAAAGATTTGACCCCCCCCCCCCCCCAAAGAGGTAAGGAGCCGTGTCATGTTAATTACGATACTATCTTTATCCATTACTAGTTCACAACCAGAAAAAAATATTTTAATGGGGAAATGGATCCTTTCGTACGCAAAAAACGTATTCTACTAATATTCATGTTAAGGTTTGGGTTCAAAAATAATCGATGGACCGAATACAAAAGTTCAAGAATAACTAGTAGGGAGGGTTTTTCTTAAGAAAACTAATGATTATGTATGATGTACAAACACATAAAATTCAGTATATGCTTTTCTTAAATTTGATATAGCTCTTTGCCGTCCCCTGGAGGTCCAGGTTCAAAATATTACACGGATTGAATTCAATAGCTCAAGAATTGCTAGCAATTAGGAATGTCTTTGAAAATCAAGATGATATACGTACAATTTGGTAACTAAAGGGGACTGTAAATGTCATTTGATAAACCGAAACTGTATAAGAAACAGTCCACACCTGCTAAGCATACAACAAAAATATATGGATCACAAACCTTTTCTATATTAGAATCCTTCTTAAGATTCCGTTTAGACATCCTGTTAGTTTAAGCTCACTTCAACTAATAAAAATAACTTGGACGAACATTCTTTAATATCAAAATATTTGTCTGAGATACCATAAACAATGGGAGTACAGTGCGCCTGTATTCATGGCAATATTTCAGAAAGAATATCTGGCATGCATTTCCAAGAATTTTCCTTATCAACCGGAAATTGTGATAAAGCCATGTGTGTATGGGCCCGCTTGTAACCATTGAAGAGTTTAATCGAAAATATATGCATATATTGCTCCCAGAAAATATTAAATCTCTCCTAGAAGGTTTTAGCTGGATACGAAGTACTAGCAACTCTATAGCAAATTGGGATATGGGACCACTTAAAGTAATGGGATATGGGCCCACTTTAACAAAAAGTGGGGATACGAGGGGCTAGTGACTCCTATTGTACATCGGGATAGAGCTGACTTTAAACAAATAGAGGGGATACGAGGGGTTAGTGACTCCAGTAGTACATCGGGATTGGTCTGACTTTAAACGAATAAAGGGAATACTAATAGCGACCCAGCTCAGTAGTAACCGAAACTCCAAAAGACCAAAGTTTGATACCAATAGAAACATCAAAAGGATTGGACGTTTATGCTGATTTCAAATATATAAGTTTCATCAAGTTAAAAAAAAAACTGTAAAAAAACGTCACTGCAAACAATCTTTTCCTAATAGAAAAGGTCACGACTGACATACTTATACCATCCCTATTTTGTATTCTTTTTAATAAAACAAGTTATTTTTTAGTTATAAGTATATTTAATTGGATTTTAAGACATGGAAAAAAAGTTAAGAAAATATAGGTAAAAAAAGTTATCCCCTTAAAAATTTGACCCCCCCCCAAGGGGTAAGGAGCCCTGTCATGTTCATTACGATACTATATTTATTCATTACTAGTTCACAACCAGAAAAAAAATATTTTAATGGGGAGATGGACCCTTTCGTACTCATAAAACGTATTCTGAAGCAATCGAAACATCTAAGAACGTCAAGTATTGTGTTCACGCAATCGAAACATCTAGAAATTTACTTAATGAGCAACTGGCTGTATTTATACCTTAGCGTAAAAATTGGGGGGGTTAAGGGGGTGGCTGCCCTTTCCTCTTGGTTACGTACGCCGTTTTCAGTTGTAATTTGAACAATAGGATTTATTTGTGATTAGTACATGTAGGATATCGAGAATGAGAGTGATAAAAGGGTTAAAACTGCTTACCAGCTAACGTAATACTGAGAGGATGGTAAATCTAACACAATTTAATATAAATGTTTTTGAATAACATCATTAATATCAATCTATGGAAACAGTTGGCGATGATAAGAAGATTTTGTGACTTAACTTAGCTTTACATCTTGGCTGTGCTCTGTATAATGCACAAGTACCAATTGACCAGTGTTAGCAATATAAAATATGCTTTAACATTGGAGTATGCTAAAAAGTTGAAACTAATAAATTTGTAGATCATAAGAAAAGAATTTTAATATAGAAATTCAGGACAATCCTTAGAAATCCTTAGAAATCAAATAGTGAGATGGTTATGGATTTGAACCATCAAGGACCGCAATCATAAATGAATATAACCACCAAGGACCTAAAACTCCAAGGGCTCCCTCTCCCCAACCTCCCAGTAGTCCCCTCCCTTTTCACCGTCATTAAATTATCTAGAGGATATTTCCGTGGGGAGTACCTAAGCTTGTTTTTTAACTTAAGAAGTAGGTGTTTTAAGGTGTGTTTTTTTTTAATTTAAGAGCAACAAATCAACGATAGGTTCAATTTGCTTAATAAATCTTATCTTATTGCAGCAAACTCTTTCCAACAGTGAAATACAGGCACATGCACAAGAATACACTGTGTGAGAAGGGGGGGCAAGTTTATCAAGACAAAAAAAGATGAAAAATTTTGGGGGAAGACATGATCCTACCGTAAGTTTCGATACTCGTATGTTTGGACTTCCAATTTTTTTTTCGTGACATTAAAACAGACATCTTTTTATAAGCACTATATATATATATATATATATATATATATATATATATATATATATATATATATATATATATATATATATATATATATATATATATATATATATATATATATATATATATATATATATATATATATATATATATATATATATATATATATATATATATATATATATATATATATATATATACATATATATATACACACACACACACACACACACATATATATATATATATATATATATATATATATATATATATATATATATATATATACATATAAACATATATATATATATATATATATATATATATATATATATATATATATATATATATATATATATATATATATATATATATATATATATATATATATATATATATATATATATATATATATTTTACACACTAACAGTCACAACAGAACATAATAAAACAATGTCAATAAGAAAACTAACCAAAATTAATTAGAAAAATAATTTTCAAAGAAAAGTACATAGAGAAATATTATGAGTAGAGAGGGGTCAGGAGGCGCCACGCGACACCCCTGCTGCCACCTACAACTTTTTTAAACACCATATATTGGCACGAGAACCACGTGGTTTATGGTTTTTGTCAGTGAGAATTTGAAAAACATGAATTTTGTCACATTTATGTATGTTTTCATGGATGGTTATGTGTGTTGGTCGATTTATTTGATGTTTTTCATGGATGTTTAATGGTTTTTGTCAGTGAGAATTTGAAAAAAAGGAACTTTGTCACATTTATGGATGTCAACAGCAATTCATGTATGTTTTTATGGTTTTTGTCAGTGAGAATTTGAAAAAACAGGAACTTTCTCACTGAGAAAACCATAAACCACGTGGTGCTGTCACGAGTCAGAACACCTGTGCTGTCGACCTCAATTCACCTATCGTGAATAAATAATTCCCCTTAGAAACAACAAATTAATTTCCCATTTCTTGACAGATCAATCAATCAATGACATCATCTGTCAGACTTTAAAATTTTCGCCTAGAAACATTTCTCCAGGAATAGATCCAAATCATTAATGTCTTTGCCTCGGGAACAGTTCTACTGGTCGAACTCCAAAGGATATTAATAACCAAAGGCCATGGAAACAATTAGGCAAGAAACGTCTTAGCGATGAATTGTTTTAGCGCGCGAAAAGGTTTCATATTAATTTGAAATGCGTTAGCGCAGAGATGCCAATAACAAAGGAACACGCTGAATTTACGTTTAGGGATTATTTGGGCGAAACCGTTTTAGACAGGTTATGGAACTATTTCGGCGAAACAGATAGAGACATTTTAAAAGAAGATTTTTGAAGAGATTTTAGAAGAGAATTTAATGGTGAAACTCTGTGGTCGTTATAATACACAAGTTTCATTTGAACAGTGTTGTGAGGTCCTCTAACCCAACCCCAAAGGGTTCCAATCCTCCTAACCTAACCCGAAGGAAGCCCCCGGTCCTCAAAGGCCCCCCTCCAGGCCCCAACTGTCCCCCAGGCACCCAAAGGCCCTCCCTGTGCCCCCAAAGGCCCTCCACCGGTCCCCAAAGGCCCATCGAGCTCCCAAAGGACCAACGGGGTCCCAAAGGCCCTCCACCGGTCCCCAACTGCCTCTCCGGACCCCCAAAGGCCATCCCCAGTCCCCAAATGTCCCCCAGCCTCCCCAATGTCCCCCCCGCCCCCCCAACGCCCACCCTGTGCCCCCAAGGCCCTCCCCGCCCCCCAAAGGTCCCCCGGGCTCCCAAAGGACCAACGGGGTCCCAAAGGCCCTCCACCGGTCCCCAAATGGCCCCCGGGCTCCCAAAGGCCCTCCCTGTGCCCCAAAGGTCCACCACCGGTCCTCAAAGGCCCAGCGAGCGCCCAAAGGACCAACGGGGTCCCAAAGGCCCGCCACCGGTCCCCAAATGGCCCCCAGGCCCCCAAAGACCCTCCCCCACGCCCCAAAGGCCCCCCCAGACCCCCCACGGCCAGCCCCCGACCCCAAAGCCCATCCCCCGGTCCCCAAAGGTCCCCCCGAGCTCCCAAAGGACCACCGACCCTCAAGGGACCCACAGACCCTCAAAGGCTCTCCCCGAGCACCCGTCTTTCGTGGATGTGTGTTGTCTGAAACCTATGATTTGGGATGTGTAGTTTGCTACTTCAGGCTTTTCTGAGCTAAGGTTTCCTAGTATTTCCTAGGTGAATGTTGTCTGAAACCAATAGTTTGGGATGAGTAGTTTGCTATTTCAGGCTTTTATGAGCTAGGTTTCTTAGCCTTTCGTTGATGTGTGTTGAGTGAAACTTATGATTTGGGATATGTAGTTTGTTATTTTTGACTTTTCTGAGTTGGATTTCTTAGTCTTTCCTAGTTGTGTGTTGTCTGAAACCTATGATTTGGGATTTGTAGTTTGCTATTTTCGACTTTTCTGAGCTGGATTTCT
>NC_142810.1:32561188-32616188 GCF_049724085.1 Artemia sp. Qi Xiang Cuo | reverse complement strand
AGTTTTGGCGTGTGTGTGTAAGTTTTCGTGTGTGTGTGTGTAAGTTTTGTGAGTGTGTGTGTGTGTAAGTTTTTGTGAGTGTGTGTGTGAGTTTTTTTGTGTTCATGTGTAAGTTTTTGTTTGTGTGTGTGTGTGTGTGTGTATGTAAGTTTTTGTGTGTGTGTATGTTTTTGAGTTTGTTTGTGTTTTTTCTTGTGTGTTTGTTTTTAATTTTTGTGTGTGTGTGTGTGTGTGTGTGTAAGTTTTTGTGTGCATTTAAGTTTTTGTGTGCATGTAAGTTTTTGTGTGCTTCCCAAATCATAATTTTCTGAAAGGACACACCTATGAAAGGCTAAGAAATCTAGCTTAGAAAAGTCAAAAATAGCAAATTAACCATCCCAAATCATAGGTTTCAGTCAACACACACCTACGAATGGCTATGAAATCCTGCTCAGAAAAGTCAAAAAATATCAACCCACACACCCCCAAATCATAGGTTTCAGACATCACACACCTACGAAAGACTAAGAAATCTGGTTATGAAAAGTCAGAAAAAGAAAATTAAAAATCCCAAAACATAGGTTTCAGACAACACTCACCTATGAACGGCTAAGAAACCTAGCTCAGAAAAGTCAAAAATAGCAAACTAGTCATCCCAAACTATATGTTTCAGACAACAAACACCTATGAAAGGCTAAGAAATCCAGCTCAGAAAAGTCAAAAGTAGCAATCCACCCACCCCAAATCATAGCTTTCAGATACTACACACCTATGAAAGACTAAGAAATCCAACTCAGAAAAGCCTGAAATAGCAACCCACACATCCCAAATCGTAGGTTTCGGACACCACACACCTACGAAAGACTAAGAAATCCGGTTATGAAAAGTCGGAAATAGCAAATTACACATCCCAAACTATTGGTTTCAGACAACATTCACCTACGAAATACTAGAAAACCTTAGCTCAGAAAAGCCTGAAATAGCAAACTACACATCCCAAATCATAATGTTCTGACAACACATACCTATGAAAGGCTAAGAAACCTAGCTCAGAAAAGTCGAAAATAGCAAACTACACATCCCAAATCATAGGTTTCAGACACTACACACCTATGAAAGACTAAGAAATCCAACTCAGAAAAGTCCGAAATAGTAATTTACATATCCCAAATCATAAGTTTCAGACAGCATTCACCTACGAAATACTAAGAAACTTTAGTTCAGAAAGGTCTGAAATAGCCAACTACTCATCCCAAACCCGAAGTTTCTGACAACAAACACCTATGAGTGACTAAGAATCCTAGCTCTCAAAAGTCCAAAAAGCAAACTACACCTCCCAAATCATAATTTTCTGAAAGGACACACATATGATAGGCTAAGAAATCTAGCTCAGAAAAGTCAAAAGTAGCAATCTACCCACCCCAAATCATAGGTTTCAGTCAACACACACCTACGAATGGCTAAGAAATCCAGCTCAGAAAAGTAAAAAAAATAGCAACCCACACATCCCAAATCATAGGTTTCAGACACCACACACCTACAAAAGACTAAGAAATCCGGTTATGAAAAGTCGGAAATAGCAAATTACATATCCCAAATCATAGGTTTCAGACAACACTCACCTATGAACGGCTAAGAAGCCTAGCTCAGAAAAGTCAAAAATAGCAAACTAGTCATCTCAAACTATAGGTTTCAGACAACAAACACCTATGAAAGGCTAAGAAATCCAGCTCAGAAAAATCAAAAGTAGCAATCCACCCATCCCAAATCATAGGTTTCATACAACACACACCTATGAAAGACTAAGAAATCCCGCTCAGAAAAGTCAAAAATAGCAAAATACATATCCCAAATCATAGGTTTCAGACAACACACACCTAAGAAAGTCTAAGAAACCTAGCTCAGAAAAGTCAAAAATAGCAAACTATTCATCCCAAACTATTGGTTTCAGTCAACATTCACCTACGAAATACTAGAAAACCTTAGCTCAGAAAATCCTGAAATAGCAAACTAAACAACCCAAAAAATAATTATCAGAAAACGCAAAACTAATAAAGTCTAAGAAATCCACCTCAGAAAAGTCGAAAATAGCAAACTACACATCCCAAATCATAGGTTTCAGACACCACACACCTATGAAAGACTAAGAAATCCAACTCAGAAAAGTCAAAAATAACAAACTACATACCCCAAATCATAAGTTTCACTCAACACACATCAACGAAAGGCTAAGAAACCTAGCTCATAAAAGCCTGAAATAGCAAACTACTCATCCCAAACTATTGGTTTCAGACAACATTCACCTAGGAAATACTAGGAAACCTTAGCTCAGAAAAGCCTGAAGTAGCAAACTACACATTCCAAATCATAGGTTTCAGACAACACACATCAACGAAAGATGGGTGCTCGGGGAGAGCCTTTGAGGGTCTGTGGGTCTCTTGAGGGTCGGTGGTCCTTTGGGAGCTCGGGGGGACCTTTGGGGACCGGGGGATGGGCTTTGGGGACCGGGGATGGCATTTGGGGGTCTGGGTGGGCCTTTGGGGCGCCGGGGAGGGCCTTTGGGTGCCTGGGGGATATTTGGGGACCGGTGGAGGGCCTTTGGGACCCCGTTGGTCCTTTGGGAGCTCGATGGGCGTTTGGGGACCGGAGGAGGACCTTTGGGGCACAGGGAGGGCCTTTGGGGGCCTGGGGGACATTTGGGGACCGGTGGAGGGCCTTTGGGACCCCGTTGGTCCTTTGGGAGCCCGGGGACCTTTGGGGGGCGGGGGAGGGCCTTTGGGGCACAGGGAGGGCGTTTGGGGGTCCGGGGGGACAGTTGGGGGCCTGGGGGACATTTGGGGCCTGGGGATGGCCTTTGGGGGTCCGGAGAGGCAGTTGGGGACCGGTGGAGGGCCTTTGGGACCCCGTTGGTCCTTTGGGAGCTCGATGGGCTTTTGGGGACCGGTGGAGGGCCTTTGGGGGCACAGGGAGGGCCTTTGGGTGCCTGGGGGACAGTTGGGGCCTGGGGGGGGCCTTTGAGGACTGGGGGCTTCCTTCGGGTTAGGTTAGGAGGATTGAAACCCTTTGGGGTTGGGTTAGAGGACCTCACAACACTGTTCAAATGAAACTTGTGTATTATAACGACCACAGAGTTTCACCATTAAATTCTCTTCTAAAATCTCTTCAAAAATCTTCTTTTAAAATGTCTCTATCTGTTTCGCCGAAATAGTTCCATAACCTGTCTAAAACGGTTTCGCCCAAATAATCCCTCAACGTAAATTCAGCGTGTTCCTTTGTTATTGGCATCTCTGCGCTGACGCATTTCAAATTAATATGAAACCTTTTCGCGCGCTAAAACAATTCATCGCTAAGACGTTTCTTGCCTAATTGTTTCCATGGCCTTTGGTTATTAATATCCTTTGGAGTTCGACCAGTAGAACTGTTCCCGAGGCAAAGACATTAATGATTTGGATCTATTCCTGGAGAAATGTTTCTAGGCGAAAATTTTAAAGTCTGACAGATGATGTCATTGATTGATTGATCTGTCAAGAAAGGCGAAATTAATTTGTTGTTTCTAAGGGGAATTATTGATTCACGATAGGTGAATTGAGGTCGACAGCACAGTTGCTCTGACTCGTGACAGCACCACGTGGTTTATGGTTTTCTCAGTGAGAAAGTTCCTGTTTTTTCAAATTCTCACTGACAAAAACCATAAAAACATACATGAATTGCTGTTTAAATCAATAAATGTTAAATATTTACTGTTTTTAAAATTATCACTTACAAAAAAAATTAAAAATCAATTAAAAACATAAAATAAATCGACCCACACACATAACCATCCAAGAAAACATACATAAATGTGACAAAATTCATGTTTTTCAAATTCTCACTGACAAAAACCATAAACCACGTGGTTCTCTTGCCAATATATGGTGTTAAAAAAAGTTGTAGGTGGCAGCAGGGGTGTCGGCGTGGCGCCTCCTGACCCCTCTCTACTATTATGAAAGATAAGCAGAAACAAAGTCATATAATCAGTCCAACTTAAAACAATCATAAATTACTATGAATGCATAGATCGCGTCTAAAAGAGAACACACTAGAATGAATAATCACGTAAAATTTTAAAATAGAGCATATTACTAAGAATGAAACTTAACATGAACAGAAACTAAAATGAATAATTAAACTTAAAACGGATGAGTCGAACTTAAAACCAAATGAATGAGTCAATGAATGAGTATGAGTCGAAAATACAACGAAATGAATGAATCAAAGTTAAAACGGACAGAAATTATCACAGATAATAGTGGGACCACCTTCTCTCTTAGCCAATAAAAGTCTAGTGTTAAGGCTGATGTTTTTAAATCTAACATGACATTAGACCGCTCAAAAATAAAAGCAAATAAACCCTTTTTCGGATGAAAGTAAAGGGCGGCCTTACAACTTGACAGACACATGATCAGGTAAATTCCATTGGACCTTTTTCCTAATCCCTTAAATTCCAAGATTTCCCCGTAGTATCTGTCAATATATTTTCTATATAGTTTAAAATATAATTTATATATATTTTTTCTCTTTTTACTTTTTTTTTACTTTTTCCAACAAATTTTAATATGGTTTGATTGAAAAACTAGAGCTTAGTCTTTTTTTATTTGTTTATGAGTTTGTCCTTGATTTTGTGTTACTTGGTTGTACTTGTACACGGATGAGGGACCTGAATTTGTACGCAAGACTTCTTCTATCATTTTTCACCTTCACTCATCAAGAACGTTTTTTTCTATTATTTGTTCAGTTTTACTAAATTATGAAATGACAATACGGCTCAAAAAGTTATTGACTGTGAAAAATAATTGGATGACAATAGAACCTGCAGAATTCAAGAAAGATTTATCGCAGTGTTGCAAAAATGTTTTTACTCAGTTACCTTGTATCATGTTTTCATTTCAAAATTCATACTTCATGCTTATTTTTTCAAATTTAAAGTCAAAAGACCCAGTTCAATCCGCGATGGAAATCCAGTCAAATTGATCGAGTCTGTTATAGAAAAATAATTTAGAAAAAAAAACAAGTTTTTCTTTCATAAAATCAACATTAAAACTGAAAACGTACGTAACCAAGAGGGAAGGGCAGCCACCCCCTTAGCCCCCCCACTCTTTACGCTAAGGTATAAATACAGCCAGTTGCTAATTAAGTAAATTTCTAGATGTTCCGATTGCGTGAACACAATACTTGACGTTCTTAGATGGTTCGATTGCTTGAATGTGAACACAACTTGATACATCTTTTTATTCTCTTTACCAATATACCAATAGCCTCCGTCGCAAATTCCATTTTGAGCCATTAAAGGGAAACTTAAAGTGAAACCTTGTTACTCCTTATTGTTTGCCGATACAAAATGATCAACAAAGATTCCATAAAACACTGTAACACTGTATAAATTCCCACTTCTCGAAAGTCCATTGCATTTCTCACCCCCTCCCCTCCTTCTAATAGATAAACTTGCAGCATAATATATATATATATATATATATATATATATATATATATATATATATATATATATATATATATATATATATATATATATATATATATATTAATACCCATATTAATTTCTGCTCGTTTTGAGTTTGAGTCTGTTATTTATTTCAATTTCTGTTTGTTTTTGGTTTTGTTTATTTATTGATTCTGATTTGTGGTAGTCGTATGCTTGGTAGATTATTTGGTTCTATTTTTGTTCATTTTTGGTTTAATGGAGTTCTTTACTTTTAAAAAAAAATATATTTTGGGGATAAAGTTTTTTCAATTAATTTCTGTTCGTTTTATATTGACATAGTCTTTTTCAGGGATAAAACTGAGCCTCTTCTAAAGTTAAATTACCATCCCTTCCATAAAAAAAATAAAATACCTCCTGGGCATAACTTACAACCCTTACCCCTAATCGCTGGGGTTTATTTCAACCCCAAAACCCTTGTTATATGATATTTAGACCTTTGAATAGAATGGCTATCTCAAAATATCTATCAGATGCATTTCGGGACAATACGACATGAGTGTAAGTGGGGGGGGGGGGTAGCTGCCCTCCGATAACTATAACTATTAAAAAGAGCACTAGAGAACCTGATTACCAATCCAATGAGCCCCATCTGAAGTTTATATGACCACGCTTTCTGTAAAAAAAACCTTACATGCCCCCAGGGCCTAACTTACAACCCTTACCCTGAGAGCTGGTGGGATTTGTGATCCTCAGAGACATAATTTCCTGACCTTTCAAATACATCGAACAAAATGGTTATCTCAAAATTTTAATTGGAAGTGTTTGGGGAAATAATGGGCGTTAGGGGGCGTGTTTGGCCTCTGATCACTTTCGACCAATAAAAAAGGCACTAGTCCTCTCAATTCCCAGTCGAATGAGCCCTTTTAGAAGCTTCTATGAAAAAGCTTTCTATAACAACATTATATGCCCCAAGGGCATAACTTACGACCCTTGCCCTGAGGGCTATGGGGGAGGGTTGTCATCCTCAAAGAGAGAAATTCCAGACCTTTCAACTACGTTGAACAGAATGGTCATATCAAAATGATGATCGGAAGTATTTAGGGATTTGATGGGTATGGGGGGGGGGGGATTCTGTCTCCGATTGCTTTCGGATATTAAAAAGGGCAATAGCCCTCTCAATTTTTAATTGAATAAGCCCTTTTTGAGGTTTTTATGACAACGCTTTTTATAAGAGCCTTATATGCCTCCGGGGCATGACTTACAACCTTAGCCCTGAGGGCTGTAGGGGGGTTTCATACCCAAACACATAATTTCCAGACCCATCAACTACGTTCAACAAAATGGCTATATCAAAACGTTGATCGTAAGTGTTTGGGGAAATGATGGGCGGGGGGGGGGGCATTCGATTTCCGATCGCTTTTGACTATTAATAAGGGCACTAGTCCTCTCAATTCCCAATTGAATGATCTCTTGTTGAAGTTTCTACGACAACGCTTTGTACAAAAACTTTGTATACCCCCAGGGCATAATTTAAATATTTTACCCTAAGGGCTGTGGGGGGTTTGTTATCCTCAAAAACATAGTTTCTGGACCTTTCAACTGCGTTGAACAAAATGGCTATCTGAAAATTTTCATTGAATGTGTCCGGTAAAATGTTGGGTGTCAGAGGGGGGTTAGTTGTCCTCCAATTACTTTAGACTATTAAAAAGGGCTCTAACCCTTTCAATTTCCAATCGAATGAGCCCTTTTTGAAGTTTCTACGAAACACTTTCCATAAGAACCTTATATGCCACCAGGGCATAGCTTACAACCCTTGCCCTGAGGGATGTGAGGGGGATTGTCATCCTCAAAGACCTAATTTCCAGAACTTTGAACTATGTTGAAAAAATGGCTATAGCAAAATTTTGATTGGATGTGTTTGCGGAAACGATGGGTGAGGACAGGCGGTTAGTTGCCCTCCAATCACTTTCTACTATTAAAAGGGCACTAGCTCTTTGAATTACCAATCAAATGAGCCCTTTTTGAAGTTTCTACGACAAAGCTATCTATAAAAACCTTATGTGCCCCCATTGCATAACTTACAACACTTGTCCTGGGGGATGCAGGGGGTTTGTCGTCCTCAAATAAATAATTTCCAGAACTTTTAACTACGTTGAACAAAATGGCTATCTCAAAATTTTGATCGGATGTGTTTGGGTAAACGGTGGGTGTGAGAGGGGGGATAGCTGCTCTCCAATCACTTTCAAATATTACAAATGGCACTAGCGCTTTCAGGTTCCAATCGAATAATCGCTTTTTCAAGTTTCTACGACAACCCTTTCTATAAAGCCTTATATGACCCAAGGGCGTAACTTAAAATCCTTACCCTGAGGGCTGTGGAGGGATGGGGGCGTTGTCATCCGCAAAGACCTAATTTTCAGAACTTTCAACTGCGATGAACAAAATGGCTATTTCAAAATTTTGATTGGATGTGTTTGAGGAAATTGTGGGCGTGAGGTAGATAATTTGACTACTGAGTTTTACTACTGATGACGGTCACTGTATATGTGACCGAAATATCTGGTATTTTTGTGAATTTCTATACACTTTCTATTAAAAAAGATTTTATTCCTATTTTGAACTTTTATTTTATCGTTGTGGGCGTGAGAGGGAGGTTAGTTACCCCCTAATCACTTTCGACTGTTAAAAAGGGAGTAGAATGCTTATAATGGATTTGCTGACTCTATGTTCCTTACTGTGCTATTTGCTGACTCTATGTTCCTTCCCGTGCTATTCTACGACTCTATGTTCCTTTCCATGCTATTTGGGGACACTATGTTCCTTCCCATGCTATTTGGGGACACTATGTTCCTTCCCATGCTTTTTGGGGACACTATGTTCCTTCCCATGCTATTTGGGGACACTAAGTTCCTCTCCATGCTTTTTGAGGGCATTATTTTCCTTGGTTCCTTTCCAAGCAAAGTGATCATACACGTTTTGAAACTATGGATGAGATTGTATAATGCAACCAAACTGGTCTCTGTGGCAACATCCATTTTTTTAAGGGCAATCACAAAGAGCGGAAGCTAATCCATATACGATAACTTGATTAGTAATTGGATTGAAATATAAGGAGCGATTTACATTATAGTTCATATTATTAGGAGAGTTAAATTCAGAGAGAATAGTTTATTTGAGACGATATTAGTCGAGAAAATGAGTGGAACATTTACACTACTGGAGCTTGATGGTGGAGCAGGTAGTAGCAGCAATGATACAAGAGTACCAAACGTGGCTGTGGAAATAACACGAGGATGTAGACTAAGCCTTGAATGGGACGATATGTATGGTAGATATGTGATATCGTTGAGCAAATTTAAAATGGAGGAGCAATTATGTTTTGCTGCGAAACTGAACATTGTGCATATAAATAGACTTCAGGCAGCATTAGATGCACTAGTGAAATATATTGATGAAAACAAATTGAATCAGTGATTATTGTTGTTGTAATTATGCTCAATAAAACTGTTTCTAAATCAAAGATATTTTTCTTTCTATAGTAGATTAGCTTATATATTTTAGAGTAGATAAAACGAATCTTGGTTAGTCTGAAGTTTGTTGTGAGAGTGTTAGGACTCTTAAAAAATGGATAGATTTGAGAAAGAGCGAATCATGGGAAATCTTTTGTTTATGGATAAAAGTTTGATTCTAGATGATGATTTTCTAGAGCCGTCTATTCAAAGGAAGATATTTTCTCAGGGAATGCTTGTTGATATAATGAAAACTGATTCACCATCATTAGACTATTGCATGAAGCTTTTACGTCGTGGTCCAAATGCATTAACACAATTTATTGACATATTAATCACGACACAGCAAAATGATATTGGGGATATGCTTTTAAACACTAGCTTAGAAATTTGGGACTTTTTTTATGAGAAAGATGGTGTTCAAGGATGATTGACTCCTCGCTCTCTCTCTCTCTCTATTCCACTCAATTTGTTGTTGGTAGCTCAGTTTCATAATGGCGGTGAGAGTGTCAACACATGACGAAATGTTCCATGCATGTCCACTATGCATGTACACACCGGGAAGCTGGTCATCATGTGAGAATTGTACAATGATTGATGAGTATGATGAAAAGTGCAGATTATGCAACCCGTGTAAATTGCATAGAGGACCTGCTGTACAGATTAAAGGTTGTAATTCCTGTCTTGACGTGGTGTGACTCTCATCCTAGAGGGCACCTATGCTCGAATTGTCACTATGATAAATGTAGTCAGTGGGAGAATACATATCTTCGTATGATTGGAAAGAATCCTAAGCGTGATTTTAGTCTATTGCTAAGAGATTGGTATCGTCGTGGTTTTAGATTGTTTTGGGAGGAGGAGCCGGGTCAGCGATTCAACTGTTGGAACAACAAAAGAATTTGGTTTCTACGTCATCGTTGTGAAGACGATGGCTACTATGACTACAAACCCACTGATTTTTATTTGGATGTGACAGAATGTGATCCGCCACTTGAGGACACTGTTTGTGACATTGCTTCAAATAAACACTTTGAAACATGCGAATTCTATAAAATGAGAATAGTACCATTGACTATACAAAGAGATATGACAAGAGTGAAGTTACACTGTACTGTATAAAATGTGACCCTGACATTGTAGCACATCAGGATCAGTATACTGTGAATTCAGATAATCTACCTGCATTAGTTGTTCTCGATAAATACCTATACCTAGTAGAAGATGAAATCTAAAGAGTAGAAAAGTCGGTTTTTTCATGTACATACATTATTTTTATTAATAAACAATTTCACATACATTTTTAGAACATTTTATTCGTAGGGCACTAAAATCAATATTAAACACGCTTGTAAGTATATTTTCCACTAGAAAGTCGTTCAATCGAGGAAAGTCAACGTAGATGTCGAGAAACTGCTTGTAGGTATAGCCACGACATCTGAACATGAAAAAGAGTAGAGCATGAAAGCCACATGTCTTAGTCGTTAAATCCTGTACTCTCCTTCAAGGGCGGATATAGGATTTTTTTTCGGGGTGGGGGGTTACTGTTTTTTGACTCAGTTCTCGACTAATTTTACTGAATTTTACCTAGGTTTTATTAATTTTCGACTTATTTTCGACTCGGTAAAAAATTTCGGGGTGGGGGGGGGGTTTCAGACCGGGTAACCCCCCCCCTGGATACGGCCTTGCTCGCCTTTGATTTTGAATAATAGTTTTCCCACTGCTCTCAATAAAGTTTCTGATGTGTGGAGTGTAGAATTTATATGATAGGCCAAGAGGATCAAACAATTCAATATTCTTCGCTGTTTGAAAGATGCATAGCCAATGGCCTGTCTTCAAAGTCGATGGACTGCTATTAACAATGATTAGGGTATTCTTAACACTCGGAATTTTTTCAATGAAGTCCGATGGTATGCAATAGGACTTGTACTGGGACATGTATGGATCCATACTGAATACGCTGATTATTTGGTTTGCGTTCATGGTGCTAGGTCTAGTAGAACACTTCCGTCGGGTGTGTGTGATTTCCCAATAGGTTTCAAATTGACTCAATGATATTAGCGTGATACTCTCAGTCAAAGCATCGGCAAACGTGCACTCTAAACGTACATTCCCTGTTCGTACTTTGCTCATATCCTGGGTCCCCGACAGGTTCAAAACAATTACGCCATGATTTTTTGAAAACATTGAATCGGTTATTCCATTTTCAAATAGTTGGGAGTCATGATCTAGGGATTGCATGGTCAACTCATACATAGTTCTACAGGATTTTTTGTCAAATGATAGAGTGTACAGTGGAATACCATTCACTTTGCACACAAAGCTAGATATACCGAAAAAATTAAAACCATGGGGGAATCAGTCCAGCATCCAACGGCACTGCCACTCTTCACAAACGCCAAAGCGAATTTTTATGGGATTTCTCCGTTGATAAATGATGAATCGGTATAGCTACGAGACCCGGTGGCAATGTAATGTTGATTGGTGATCGTATTGGGGACAAAAAGGTTAATGTTGTTGCCATTGGTTCTTAGCTTTTTCACCGCCAATGCAACAGAGCTTATGACCTGTTGTTTTCGGACATGGTGAATTGCCGATGTGACAATGACATTTGTATCAATTGTTGCGGGAAGTGTTTTTTTGAAAATGAAATTCGACGGGGCTAGTTGAAACTTTATGTCAATCTTGACATTGGGGGGTAACCATTGGGATATATTGAATATCTCATGATTTAATTTTCGAACTAAATGATACTCCTGGGTCACTGCAGTAGTCAACTCACCGTCAGTATCAACACCTGATCTATTTCCATAGCCCAATGCCTGTCCTCTCAACTCTTGTACGCATTTGGTTTCATCATCATATATTGTGTGTGGCTTGCACAGTTTAATAAATTAGAGCTAGTGCTCAACTATGTTTTATTAATGAATAAATTAATTTTTTTGAACCGGTTGTGTAGAATACAGTTTTAGTAGAAGAGACTATCGGCAGCAGTTGGAGTTGTATTATCTGACTTTTTCTTCACCGCAACATTTAAATCAATAAATTTTGATGACAAATCAATGAAATAGTCTTCATTGGAAAATATTTGAAAGTATATATTTTCCGACAAGGGTTGCTGGGGATGAAATTTTTCATAGTAGCCATACTTGACACTGACATCAACATTTTCAGCATTGAACAGATTCAATGAGGAACTGATTGATGGATCTGAACTTTTGTGGGGGAGATAAGTCATCTTAAGAGAAGAAATCCTTCTTTGATCTAACAATCTTTTTCTGCTTATTGGTCTTCGTCATTTTATTCCTCAAAGTCCTTGTTGATGTCTTTCGCTTCCTGCCTGTGTAGAGACTGATGAGTGAATGACGCGCATGCATCCTTTTCAACCCCTTCTCATTTTGCTGAGATTTTAATTGCTCACCAATGGCTCTTGCTGAAGATCTAATATTTCCCTTAACACTCTCGCTGAAATTCTTACCCGACCCCTAGTCCTGTAGTGTTGAGGCAGCAAAATTTGATGCAGCAGGTACGAGATATTTTCTGGCAAGGGGTAGTGCAGAACGAAATAACCTAGCAAACCAGCTACCAAGACCATAGCCAGACATTGTAGTACGCCCCTTGTAGCAGTCCAATCCATGACCTATTTGACGTGGACTCAGAGCACCAACATAGCAATTGATATCAGGACATACAACTGGAATTCTTCTATTGTTCATTTTAGGTGATGCTGGTGGTGTCACCGACAATGGGTCACCGACAAAAATAACATTTAATCACTGCTAAACCTTTTGTTATTGCTAGAGGATCACCCAATTCACTTTTTAGTGTTAACTGACAGCGTTCCAAATACGAAGTGTTTACAGGAGCATACTGAAGATGCTTTATATTATAGTGATGAACAAGTTCATGAGTTGTTTTCCGTTCAAGAACACGTAGGAGGGGGAAATTTGAATTACCAACTCACGATGTTTCCACTGTACCGTGAGTAAAATGCGATGTATTTTAAATTGTGGTGGCGCAGGGCTCGACGGCACAATCTTTGGCGCTATAAGCGGCGCTATCGGAGAAATTATAAGGTGTAAGTTCACGGCTTTCAAGGTTTAATTTTAGACTTGACGCGATCAATCTTCATTACCGCTATTAGGACGGCCATAAAACATTTATTGCTACCAATGGCACGGTCAGAAATTGGAGGAAAACTTGCGAACTAATTAGGCTATAAAACTTTGTAATTTAAATTTAATCATTAGGGAGATACAGACATATAATTAAAGTGATTAGGCCTATAACCGCTAAGCTACCACAGGAAACCCTTTAAATATCTCATAGGAGATAATAGCCTCCCCCAAAATAGGTTAAGTGAAAAAATAAATTTATTTTGAATTGATTCAAAAAAAAATGGCGGACGACCTTAATGACTTATTAATAGTGCAGAAGTTAGTCGCAAAAAACATAGAAATAGCAAAATCTATCCCGGAGTACAATGGTCAATCAGATATTGACGAATGTAATATCCAATTGGCCCAGTTTGTACAACTAACAAAAACAGAGCTAAAAGCGTTAGTCGACATGCTCTACTACGATTAAAAGGCCAGGCATTAACCTTTCTAAAACAGATTTAACATATCATAGGCAATAACACCAAATTGCCAGTGAATATGGTTGATAAATTGTTAAAAACATTTAAAGATAGATTTATAGAAACCAGTTCCATAAATAAATTAAAACACGGAACGGTGTGCTTTGACTATTCACAAAATATAGGAGAATATCTTGATAATATACACATTTCGGTAGAGGCAAAATACGGAAGTGGTTCAGGGCAACTGTATGAAAAAGTCATACTAAATACCTTTTTGCAAGGGCTACCCCCAAAACTATATAGAGTGGTAATATCCCAAAATATTCAGACGTTGGATCTCGCAGTTCAGGAGGTAGAGCGATTGATCGAAGTCGAGACGATGGTCGCAAATCACAGTAAAGCAAAAATAATAGCCTAGGCGATTCGAATGCGAACAAAAACTTCAAGAGCGATCAGGCATCTCCAAATTTCTTTTCAAGAGATAACTCCCCAATGCCACAAAGGAATCTAAAGCAAAAACTCTCTAGGCAGAAAACAGTACGTTTTCAGCCTGTAAAACAATCTAGTTATGAAAATAACCATACAATAACAAGGTACTATATTTGTAATCATGTTGGGCATATCGCGAGAGAGTACCGTTATGTCCCCAATCGCATACCAAGAATTGCTTTCGGTAGTAAGCAAAATTACGGCAACCATTTGTTCGGAAGAACAAATTTTAGCACCGGTCGTGCACTAGGCTATAGCCAGGGAGGATTGCGCCAATCAGTACCTTACAACACGTACCAACCAAACTTGTATAACCCTCCCCCCAACAGACAAATTAATTATCGATTTGAAAACCCAAATACTCGCCAAAGCCAATATAATGCGAGAATGCTATATAGAAGTTACGAAAATTTGCCGATGGGAAATGAAAATTTTGCAAGCCGACGACATTGGCGGTCAGCGCCAGCAAGCGGCACTGACACAGGACATCCACGTTACCATAATAATACATGGCGAAGGCAGACAGACATAAATCATTTAGATATGCCTACGGAAACTCATACGTCTGAATATCTATTACAGGCACCGACACATGAAATAAATCCTCAGGGAAACGTTACAGGACCCTCAGAAATACAAATTGGACCCAGAGGATGCCTGGAATATTTAATAGGTCCAAAAAAGGGTAGTGCCGTCTTGTAGTGATATTAATAACAACTTACCTATATTTAATGATGTTTGTGTAGAAATCGTTTATTTCGAGGCTTTAATCGACACCGGTGCAATAATTCGAATCATAAGCTCTTGAGTATTTAATTTGTTGCCTCTGCATATTAGGCAACAGAAGAACCCTAATAATCCTAATTTAACTTGTGTGACAGAGCATAAGTTGGATGCATAAGGTTAAATTTGTCTAAACGTAAAAAGAGACAATAGGATCTTTACGACAAATTTTATAATGTCCGACAACTTTTCATATGAAGCAATTATAAGTTCAATTCTTTTAAGGTCCAATAGATTACTATTAGACGTAGCAAATGAGAGACTTGTCTACCCGGCTATGGTGGGGGAAGAAATTTCTACCTTAAGAAATCGTAACAGAGGGTACGAAGGCAACGTAACAGTAAACAAAATTTCTGACGGTATAATGTCGCAATCTTTTGAACCTCATGTCTCGCAAGGAGGAAAAGGCATAATTAGAAATTTGTTCAATTATTCTGAAAGACATTGCAGAGATGAAGTAAATGTAAAAAATAAGGGTATTGAATCTGCGAAAATAAAAATAGGTGATATGCGACAGTACAGGTCAAACGAAATTAAGAAAATAGCGGAATAATGGAAAAACATAGTGAAACCCAACGTGACGTCGCAAGATGCCGCAATGGCGCAAAATAGCGCCAGTATGAATCTAATAAACAATGAAAATAAAGAGAAATCTTACGGATTCGCGATAAGGAAAACAAAAGTCCCCCCCCCCCCAAAAAAACGATGCAAAAAATTCAAATATCACAGATGATTGAGTCAGTGGTTAGCAAATCCGAAATATGGTTTGCGACCCAATCTGAAAATCCCGAAAATCTGCTATGCGAGGAAAAGATTATATCTTATGACAAAGGAGAAGGTTTTATTTGGGTAACTAATAACCACGAAAATGATACAATTGCAATTAAAAAGGGGACCTGTTTAGTTGAAATCCAGGTTTTAACGGAGAATGATTTAAATACTTGGGAAAATTCTAAAGGAAACCTAGTTAAAGGTATTAAAACCTCAAGTAACAGGTACCCTCTAACTAAATCACAATTCTTAGACAAATTTAATTTAAATTATATTACAAACAAGGAACTTAAGAACAAATTATGCGAATTATTATGGAATTTTAAGGATGTATTCTCTGCATGTGAAGATGACATCGGACTGATACTGTTTTATGAACACTCAATTTTAACGACTGGTAATACTGTAGCGAAACAGCCATATCGTGTGCCATATAAGCACAAAGAGTGGTTAAAAAATAAAATCCATAAATTAGAAAAAAACGAAATTATACGCCCACGTATAAGTCCGTATAGCGCACCAGTGATCTTAGTACCAAAAAAGAATGGAGATCTTAGACTTATAATAGACTATAGACCACTCAACAAACAAGTAGTTAGCGATAGATTTCCTTTACCAAGAATAGATGAAATTCTCGACTCTATTTCAAGCAAAAACAAAATTTTTACTTCTTTGGACCTCACCCAAGGCTACCACCAAGTGAAAATAGCCGAAAAAGATGTCCATAAAACTGCATTTCCACCATCTGAATGTGGTTCGTATGAATACTTAAGAGTATCCTTTGGACTTAAAACAAGTTCAAGCGCGCTATGTAGACACCTATTACACCTGTTAAGAGGATTAAAGAATATCATTCATTTTGTTGATGATGTAATATACTTGAGAGAAAACGCCGAACAACACTAAGCAACAATACCCAAGGTATTCGAGCGGTTCAGACAAGGCAATTTAAAATGCTGGCCTGAAAAAGTAAATTTATTTCAACCTAAAATAAAATTTTTAGGAGTAGTAGTAACACAAGGAGAGATATCGCCAGACCCGGATAAAATAAAATGTGTTGAAAACCTCAAAACCCCCAGAACTATGAAAGAATTAAGAGGAATTTTAGGTCTTACTGGCTACTTTAGAAAATTCGTGCGCAATTACGCCCAAATTGCAAAACCCCTCACGAAATTAACTAAAGGGAACTCCCAAAAAATTACCTGGTCCCAGGAAGCTCTAACTTCCCTAGACCGTCTCAAAAAGGCGCTCACTTCTGAACCAATATTATCACTTCCTGATTTCGAAAACGGAGAATTTGTTGTCACAACCGATGCTAGTTCAAAAGGCATTGGGGCAATTCTTTCGCAAATAATTCGCAATGGGAATTATGTCGTTTTATTATAACCAACACGATAAAAATTTCGTTTTGTGTACTAATATTAGTGTATTTACTTAACTCTGTCTCATAGCGTAATATTCATGTACCCGATCAATGCGTGACTTATTTGTACTATGAGTACTTTAAAGAACGTGTGATTCTGCCTCGCTATTTTTATTACAGGAAGTGGATTGACAATTGGATATCGAGCATTACAATGAGTTGCCCAGTGCAGATGCAACCTAGTAGCGTCTATTTTCATCATACCTCAACCAACGACGAGTACTCACCATACACTCCAGGCAATTTTCATCCCAGCTTTGCCTACGAAAACAACAGTTACCTTTTATCATTGTTTCCTCTACCACGAATCATATAACGTATCAGGTAACATTATATTTGAATCTCAGTATCCAGTACTTTATCGAACTATACAATCACATAAATTCTGAGAACCCCATCAACCAGTACAAGATATAAGTACATAAATGTCGCCTTTGATAATCATTATGGACCCATATACCATATGACCGTATAGTCATGATACTTGACGACCCCAAAAACTATTTATGTGACACAGACTCACGCGTCGAATCCCTTTCGACCATCACTCGAAATCCATCCTATCCCCTTTGCGTGGAAAGTTCATATCTCTGTTATCCCATGAGTGTTACGAGATAATTTCTGAACAATGGACCTGGAAACCAAAATTAACCCCAGTGACCGACCCCTCAGTGACAATATACCCCTCCCACAAGTTAAAGACAATATGTTGAAGGAGTCACTATAGTTTGATGTCGACCTGTTCCAAACCCAAACTTCAATTCCCCCATGATTAACCTAGGAATTACCGCAAAGGTTAATAGATGCAAGCCATGAGCTAAAATTTTAGCTCATTTTTTATCAATTTTAGACACAAATGAACAATTTTGTGCGAGAATACATTCTCTATATGCCTCAAAATATCCCAATAATGATATGCTGAGAAGAAAATAAACGCAGTCCCAGTGTTCGACTCCTTAATGATAAGGCACCCTATGAACTATCAAAAAGCAGGTGAGAATGAACCCTGATAGCATATTCCAACACCTGTAGTTGGAAGCATCATTTTACAGTTGACAATTAGAAAAAGCTTGTCGTGCGAACACAATCGTGCTTGAACTGTCCCATGGAGAAATCATAACGTAAGTGCTTTAAAAATTTTGCCAAGACGAAAAGAGTGAAGGACAATAATTTACAACAGAAGGATTGAGTACACTAAAGACTCGAATAGTGATGAAATAGATGTGAATTTACATATGTTACTTCTTAATAACTTTGATAACTCAAAAATACCAATATCCTATCATTAACGTTGCGTAGCAAACATCCCCAGTGAAAGTGTTTTAATTTTACCAGTGAATATGGTAAACCCAATATTGTGTGTTTTAAATCGTTTTTGTATGTAGTGTTAGATGTCCAGATAGAGTTATGTGTAGCGTTGTCGAGTTATTCATTTAATGTAGCATAGATAGAAAGTAGTGTGCCATACAAACAGCAAAATCAAAAAAAGCCTTGTAAAAAGTGAATTCAAAAAAAAAAATCTTATGTAAAGGTAGAATAGCCCTAACATTGTTGGAAATGTTAAAGTAATCAGTTTTAGATGTAGAAAAAAAAATCTTTAGTATAGTAGCTAGCCTAGAACCATGAATAATCTTAGTCCGGTAGATGAATTTTAGATAGGGACGTAGAATTAAATAAGAAAAGTAATAGAGAGAATTTTTAGCACTCCTGATTAAGCCATAACATAAATATAAAATAATTATGTAGAAAATCTAGTTAATAAATTGCGAACATTTTAAAAGCCCAAAGGCAAGTAAGTACTAATGACGGGACGTCATTAATTGATGGGAAGGGTAATATGTACCGTGAGTAAAATGCGATGTATTTAAAATACCAAAATAAAGTTCCTTCCTTCTAAAGATAATCCCGACTTCCTATAATTAAGGTAAACCTAGTTTCAAAAATTAAAAGTCCTTAATCAGCAAAGAAAAAAACTGCAGTTAGCCTCAGACAAAGAACGGCGCTATCCAAGCTTTGGATTTCGCTAAGACAGTGAGCAATAAAAAAGGTGCTACGCACAATATTTCTAAGGAAGTTTAAACAATAAGAACCGTGTGAACGTCTAAATCATCAAAAATAGTTAAGAAAGATTATTGGACGAAGGGTTCGCATCCTTGGGCCACTTGGGCCAATGGTGAGCCAGTTCTTACAGCGCAAGACTAAAGAGCTACGTTTGATAGTGGGGTAAAAGTGCTTTTTAAAGAGATTCGTAAATCAGAATCAGGACCATTCAGATAGAATATTTTCGCCATTCAAGCTTGGCAATTCTTTCATGGTGTATCTCAGTCGCCATTGTTGTCGCTTGAATTGACTCACTGCTGTTCACCTAAACATGTAAATCTCAATAAATCTATTGTTCTTTACCTGTGTTTATTTCATTTTATTTGTCTGCATCTAGCCTAATGACAGCTAATTAGTTCGCATGTCTCCAAAGGCATGTTCCCAAGGAATCTGATCCCCAGATCGCTCGAAGAAAAGAGGTCACATTTATATGGCTACACATGTTATTTTCTCTCAATAATTGAGGGTGGCGCGGTTACAAATTTACTTCACTCCCCATTGTTGTGGCGCAGGGCTCGACGGCACAATCTTTGGCGCTATAAGCGGCGCTATCGGAGAACTTGTAAGGTGTAAGTTCACGGCTTTCAAGGTATAATTTTAGACTTGACGCGATCAATCTTCATTACCGCTATTAGGACGGCCATAAAACAGTTATTGCTACATCCACAAAGGATGCATAAAGGAATATGCAAGAGTCCGAGGTGAAACCAGGTGGAAAATCAGCAAAAACAACTTGATCCATCCCGTTAACAGTGCCAGCGTTTTACCATTGATCATATTCTGTTTAAAACCAAGAACATCTCTCAGATTATCATTGAGATAAATCATTTCAGTGTCAACAGGTGAGGTAATGTAAATTCTTTCGTGTTCCATTGAATAGTTAAAATGGAATGTACCATTCCTACGATATGAGATTTTTCTATTGATTGTACGGCACAAATCTGTAATACTATCATATTCTATATATCTCAATGTGACATGTGGATATTCACTAGATTTAAGTGCTTCAACCCATTCATACACGACAAAGAGTGACCAATCGCATGATATAACTTTTATATCATACACACGATCCTTTCTCAGGATATCGTAGGTATTTTTAAGAATACAGTCGACAAGAGCCACTTCATACGCACCGTCGAATTTGATGGCGGAGGAGAGTTTCCTCCAAAAATCCCTTGTTTTATTCAAGTCGTTGTAGAGAGGATCGGAAGCGTTGAAAATAAATGTTACATAGAAATCATTGGGCATTGTCAATATCTTCAGCACCGATCCAAGAATCAAAATCAGAGTTGTATCCTAGCCACCGAACAAGTAACTGTTTCAAACCCCAGTGAGTACGAGTCTTTAATATCTTTTCAATTTGATAGATTTCACTATTATTTTTAACTTTTAGTAGTTCATAGTCATAAAAACCACCGATAATTTCTTCATGTTTGGTATCGCGCAGACGATAAGTTATGGATTTAGTGTCTAGGATTTCTGTCACTTTAAAAAGTTCTGTGGACCACAAGTAATTACCCTTTTCAAAAACATTAGCTGTTCTATTAATTCGAACAGTGTCACCAACAATGAATTTTTTCTTGACAATCGTTTCATTGGAATATTGTTTGAGAAAGGTATCAATTGTATCATGATCAGAATGATGAACTTCCGTTGGGGTTGAGTTGGACAATGATCGATGAGGTCGTTGATGATAAATCAACATGATTTTGTCTAAACCATGAATAAAAGCAGACGTATTTTTCAATGTACAATATCTTGAAATTAAAAGTCGAATAGTTCTTATGAATAATTCGGCCAATGCAGGCTTTATAGGACTATGACTATGATAGAGCAGTGTATTATATTTCGCTAGTACTTGGGGATAAACAAATTCACTACCCCGATCCGTTTGAATTTTTTTTATATGAATCCTGTTCGAGAATACTTTCTATAGTCTGAGCAACTTCAATACCTCTTTGCCCGCAATGGAATGGCATACGCATAGCGGCTAAAAACACTGATTGCAAGTAGAATGTACTTGTATGGTGTATTGTGACGTCTTTGAATCTCATCTAGAGTTAAGAGATCTGCTTGTATTATATGCAATGGGAAAAAGGCTTTAGTTTTTCAGAGTGTAACTTGATTCATTTTGTAGATAGTCTTGTACACTTTTAGTGCGAACACCAGTGACTTTGGAAAGAGTGGTGGGGGAGCTTCCCGCTTCACCAATATTTTCATAAACACGTTTCAGAACTTCAACCATTTTGAACGTAAACACGTTGACTAACGTCCGATACCCTTTTTGTAAATTGGTGGTTGACGGCGGTTGGGGGGATGTTGACTTCTTATGTCTATACTTTCTTCTATTTGTACTTGTTTTCCTCCTCCTTCTCCTCATTTTCAAACCAATTCCCACTAAGTTGGATAGGATTTCACAAGATTGATTTAATATCTTCTTCTTCATGTTCATGTTTTAACGGTGCTGAGGGTGTATGATCCTTTAATTTTTAAGGATTTGCCTATTGGTAATAAGGCTTATGGGAAAGTTTAATGTATTTAAAAAGTTGTATAGATGAGTATCAAATGATAAAAATCCTTTATGATTTGTAACCATATCATAGACTAAATCAAGTATATTATAGCTCTTGCCCTGAATTATAATCCCCTTCCCATTGCTATCAACTTGAATATGATCTTGACCACTTTCCATGAGATATGTTATGAGTCGTTTACTTTTTTCACGATATGAGTGGGGCATTAGATTTCCAACGCTTGACACAATTGAATGCAATCCCTCCTTCTTTATTTGCGTTCCAGCAGCAGCAGTAGCGATAGCAGAAGAAGCATCTTGAGGGATTGGTTCTTTTTTGTGATCAATACCACTGGCCTTGCACGATAGGGCTTATGTTTGTACAATCGGCGAAGTGTATCTTGAAGTAAAAGCAGTTTATTATCATCCTCAATATTCTTGTTGTCAATGAATTTACTCAGATTGTCCTCAAAGTTTTCCACGGGTGAGAGAGCGAGTTCTATTGGAGTCAATTTATAGGGTTTTGCCATCTAGAGAAAAGTGTTTACAAGTCCTGCAATTATCGGTAGTAAAAGCGTGAAAAAGCTACCGCCCGCCTGAAGAAGGCGTTTCCTTTTAAAATTCGTTCCTTTCTTTTTAGGGGCCAATATAAGTACAATGGAACGATGTTGCTTTTCCTGTTGCTTAACTTCTTCTGGTAGTTGAACATTGCCCTTGGTCAAATTTAAACAAAGTTCGGATATTAGATTAATGAAATCATTGTCAACACCATGTTTGAGTATGGCTTTCCTAAGTGGAGGTTTTGAAGTGCTTAGAACGGAAAATAAATGTCTATTTTCATGTAGTTTCTTCAATGTCATGATGGCAACTAATAGGTCTTTTTACTGTTCACTGGGAGATATACTGTAATTTCTTTGTCAAAAATATCTGTGACTACACGCAAATCCCCGGGTGTATTTTGATTAAGATCCAATAGGATAAAGCCGTAGGGTTTATTAGTTGCCTGATTGTATGCTGAGAGCAGATATTTAGGTGCCCCGGGGTATATTTGTTTATTGAGTGTTATTAACGAGCTCGAATCACGAATAACTCTGTAGAGGATATAGTTGGTGCAGTTCAATGCAAGTTTTCGCATACATTTGATCTGATGAAAGAGATTGTGTAGAACCATATTAATGGAAATCTGTTCATGATGAGAGCGAACAGTGAACATTTGAAGCATTTTCTGGGACCATTGTTCAATAGATTCAGCTAAATTATCAATAATCAACCAAGAGTTTGGTTCAATAATGTTGAAAACATCAAATCCCTCTATGAATTGTATCTGCACTAACCCCGATATGGCAATTACTTTTATTTTATTGTACGACTCCTGCCAAATACTGTAACAATAGTAGATTTTTTTGGCTTTTCTACAAACATTTTATCGCAATTTTTTATTATTTTAGTTAAGAGGATCGTTTTGCCTGAATTTGATGGACCGCACAGAAACTATCGGAATGGTTTTTTAAATTGATACATGTTTCCTTCAACAGTTCACCTACAACTAACTGTAGACTATATTTGTCTAATGACTAAATAATTTCCCTATTAGTACTACTACTAGTCCGTTCAAGAGTAATAAGAAGAACAAAACCAATAAAGAATCATATTTCTTGTATTATTAACGTAAGAAAACAGCACTTTACAAATAATACATTACAGAAAAGAAACACATTAAACAAGAAAAACACACTTAAGATTTTTTTTTAATTCATTTATAATAAAAAACATAAACATTTATTTTAAAAATGCACTAGAAAAACAGCACTTTAATAAATATACTTTTTTTTATTTATAAAAAAAATACAACATTTAATGAAAAATACGTACATAATTTCTGAGACCACACTGCCTTTCCATGACGATAAATAAAAATTCAAATAGGGATAAAATCCTTTTAATAGACAGTGATGATGATAACAGTGATAGAAATTCTTAAATTTACCAGATATTTTGGTCACATATACAGTGACCGTCATCAGTAGTAAAACTAAAATGGCTAAAATTTTAGTTTTACTACTGATGACGGTCACTTTATATGTGACCAAAATATCTGGTATATTTGTGAATTTCTATCACTGTTATCATCATCACTGTCTATTAAAAGGATGTTATCCCTATTTGAACTTTTATTTATTATCCCTATTTGAACTTTTATTTAATTAAAAATGCACTTAGAATAATATCACTTTTTTACACCATTTTTAGTTTGAACACAACAACATGTATATTTACAAAAGAACAAAAAAAATCTGCTCTAAGTAAAAAAAAGATACCGTTGGTGGTGGCGCCCCCCCCGGGCCGCGAGGCCCCCCCAAAAAAGGTTTTGGGAAAATTTGTTTTATTGGACTTTACTCAAACCGGGACTTTCCCTATGACTAACACATTCGGCTCGGTCGGAAGTTAAATAGTGCCCCAGGGGGAGGGTAGTCACATCGTCTTGACAAACATAGACCTTGTCAGAAATGATACTCATGGCAATTTCTTCAATAGTTACAGTGAAGTTCCTGTAGTTTAACGAACGAATTGCCAACAATTTCGCTCGTGGAATTGTATTTTCAACAATACAATTCCTATAAACGTCCATGTCAAAATTCTTATGCACATAGCGCCTGGGTACTCCTTTGCAACATTTTTTATTTCCTCGTTGTGTGTCGGTATAAAGTACAACTTCGGACTTACAAACATACCACGGGAAATCATGTCACTTCCCGTTTCTGATTTTAAAAATAAAAGTTGATTTGGCGCCCGACGTTTCACTAGCGCTGGGTAGACCTCCCCATTCCAGTTGGTGTAGTCCATCCACGAGCTGATGATTTCACCGTGCGCCAAATCATCAAGTTGGTTTTGAGTTTTTGCTTCTAACAGTAGATAATCTGTGTCCCCGTAGCAGATCTCTATTTTTCCCTTCTCCGGCCACTGTACCCTAGCCACATTGTAGTAGAATTCCTACATGATCTTTATAGAGATCTCCAAGATCGCACTGCCTGCAGCAATATTTTTATTCAGGACAATACATCTTTTTTTCCTATTCAATAGTACCATGTCCGGGCCAATGATTTTAAAGGAAGTGTAATTTGGATCGGCAATAATTCGAGCACATTGTTCGGGATTGGTCACGACGTCACAACGATTCCTATTGCGAGCACTTTCGCACATTTTACCAAAAGCCGAACTTAAAATGAGCTTATAGATTTTTTTTCGACTTTTGTCTTCACTTCAGAACGTTTCTTGACAAAAGTGTCAACAAATGTTTTCATATAGGGTTTTTGACTAAGCTGGAGGGCTCTATGAATCTTTGTGACATTGAAACCGTTGTTGCACATCCATTTTAACGCCATATGATGTACAACAATATTTGTTTTTTGGTAGGAGGTCAGCAATAAGTTTTCGTTTTGAAGGTGACCAATGCAATCCCTCCACCTTGACCAAACGTCTGTTGCGGGGACTCAAAGAGTCCCTAGACACAGGTCTATTGATGCATGGGAAAACAAGATCCTTTACCGAAAAGTGCAGCTCAACTGGTATCTCCCCATCAATTTCAAAAAACCATCCAACCGGCCCATTGTCCTCAACACTGTTAATGTTGGGGAAATTGGAGGCTTGAGGGTCATTGAGCCATTTATAGTTATCGCAGGGTAGTGCTTAATGGGACATAGCTGAGGGGTACAGGGAATTCATATCAAGGAACACTGCATACGATTTTGTTCCCGTCTTCTCTCCAGTTGGATCAGTTTCCAAGATACAATCCCCTTGAAAAACGTATCTACTCCTCATTGACCTCTCGATGAACAGGTGCTGATCGATGTCAGTGATCAGCCCGATTTTTTCCCCGCTAATTTTTAGGATGAGGTCCATAACCAGATGAAGAGGTGAAAAATAAAACCCTATATCCAGATTGAATTCTTCATATGCTTTGTCTGTATTTTTAAACGTATTCTCCAACTAAGTGAGCACATCAGTCGACAAATACAGCTTGCAGTAGTCAAACCCATTTTTACACCCTCCCTCTGCCCACACTTTTTTGGCTAAACTGTATTCATCAGGAGTACACTTACGATCATGTAGACTGTCGTAAAACGATTCGATTGAGGGAATAGTTTCCTCGGCGAATCTCGACATGGAGCAGTAGTTATCATAAGGATGTATGCCCTTGACCGTCAACAAATCATATAAATCATTTGGAAATTGTTGCTTGAGAAGGGGGAAAGCGTTGCCGCCGTCATCGTTTTTCTGTACTTGAATTAATTCGCTCAAAGATTTGGCAAAAAATACTAAAGGAATCTAAAAAGCGAATTTTATTCGTGTACCCAACGTCGTCTTCAACATATCTCTACATAAAGTCCAAAACAAGCAACTTTTACGATGATTTAGGAATGATTTTATAGGAAAAGCTGTATATCACACATGCATCATCCACAGCTCCATTTCTTTAAACATATGCGATTGCTGGTAGCACATACGTCAGATCATAGTTAGAGTTATGTATAAAAACCGGAAGAAAGAGCTGCTGTTTAATTTTTAAATTAAATGAATTGTGAGCCCACCCCCGAAAGTTACTTTTTCCCGTTTGATTGGGGTGTATAAGATGATTATGATCCTGAAAAGCGTCTTTTGGGGCAAGAGCACCCCTACAAACCCAACAAATTGTCCCCTTTTCTAGTGCCGATTGCTCCTTATCTGATAAAGACACTGGGTAGCTCCTGTGATACAAACGCGGAATATATTTATTTGCTGTTTTTTTATACGCACACTAATGTAATTTCTCCATGCTACCCTCCTCATCCATAGTAAAAAAAACTCTTCCAATTGCATTTTATTGTTGGAATCGTGTCGGGCATGCGCATAGGAACAAGCAACGAGTTTGTGTTCCTTGACTATATTTGGCCTTGATGGGTCCGATACCTCCAACAGTCTTGATTCACAATCCAAAGATACTTTATCAATCTGTTGAAGGGAATTTTTAAAGTATTTAAATTGTAAAGTAGGTTTTCCCCCTGCCGGCAATTCTCTCATTTCATTGCCTTTAAGTTTCCCATATCTCATGTGATCCATGAATATTCGTTCAGATATAATTGATGAAAGACATATGGGGCAATAGTGACATTCCCCATATTTTTTGTCTTGGGATAAGAGCTAACTAATTGCCGTAACGGGGAAAAAATTACCATAGGAGTTTACATCATTGGGAGGATCATAGACAATCCAAACCCAGTTTTTAACCTTATCAACCAACGGTGTCCTAACTGAATATAAAACCCTTTTTATTTGGTTTCTTTCCCCCATTTACAAATTCTGTGTCATACTGGAGAACAACCACCCCCAACCCAATTTTTTCGTTTGCTTTTCAAATATGGTTATTTCTTTTAAGGACACCGGATACTTTCCCTCTAAAAAATCAAAATTTACTTTAGGGAAATTGTTTCCACCATTACGTGCACGTCTTTCGAGATTTTTCATTGTTGAATCATCTTTCAATGTTTTATGAGCTGCTTCTAAAAATGCATATTTAAAACATTGAAGCCCTGTGTCAAATCTGAAACCTTGAACCCCCCCCCCCCCCTGTAGCCGACAAATCTGGGTGGCATTTTATTTTTTTACCTGCCCCCCTTAAAATAAAGTTTTTTTTAATCTATTGAGATTCAGATCCATATATTCAATGCATAAAATTGTGGACCCACTCCCCCTCTCGTTGAATGTTTCCAAAGTTTATATTAATTTATTGACCCAATTGAAAAAGTTACCCTCAAATACATTTAGACCAGGGAAAAAAGTTTGGTTGCCAGTAGAAAAATGAAAATAAAAAATGTCCCCTGATGTCCCCTTTTGTAAATAAACTTTTTGATTGACTGATGCCTTAATCCCCCCTGACCCCCCCCCCCCCAATTCTGAATCTCAATCTCAATAAGTGCTCGAATTTGGTTGTTTTAGGTATGAAGAACGTTTACAGGGTTTGTTAGAATAAAACTCCCGACAACCAAGTTTTTCTCAGGAGGGTTAAAATTTACCCAGTGAGTTTGCAAGTGACCTAGAGAAGATTCTAACAAATAAAATTAAAGTAGTTCCGGGGACGCGACACTATTTTCATGTCCTGCACCTATTTGCACAGGACCTAATTCACCAATAGTAAAATCATCGTCAAAAATGTTCCCGGAAACATTAGATCCAACAATTTCCATAAGACTATTCATTACTTCTGTTGTAAACTGGAAATCCGGGGTGATACTAAACGACGTACCTTCACTAACAACATCTGATTGTTCCGGCGAGAGTGGACAATTACCCATGATATGCTGAAGTCCTGGGTCAGGGAGGCAGTTGTTTTTGTAGCTTTCCCGTGAAACTAAAATGAATGGATTGAGTTTTTTTTTTATTTGAGGAAAGTTTTATCTTAATTATAACACACTATTTATTTTTTTATTAGTCGGATTTGTATTAATATTATTTATCAAACAACTGTTTTTTTTCTTTATTGTATTCGTATTATTATTTATCAAACAAATGCATAATAAATTAAAAATTTTGCTTATAGTATCATTTATAAAACATGTTCATAATAAATTACAAATTTTGTTAATAGCAAACACACAGACACACACACGCACGCACACACACACACAAACAAACATACACATCACAACGTTTGACTAATAGCAAAAAAATACAATAAAAAAAATCAACTCAATAATTGTCTTAATGCCTATTTAAAAAAAAGAACCTGACTCTTTTTCCTACAAATCTAGCCATCCATAATAAATAGCGATCAGACTAGAATAACCAGGCAAACGATGGTCGTCTCGTTAATTTTGCTTAATTAAGACTTCAAATGAAATATGGACAACATTTCACGAGAAGGCTCTTATTCCTTTGAAGAATATAAGAACCAAAGGCGGGTTTTTCATATGCTAAGTTTGTTACACCTTGAAGTGATCTGCATTTGATTAGGCTAAGAGGCACGCGCTGACCGGGTTTTTAGTATTATTTTTTAACTATAGTACATGTATGCCATTTCTGAGCTGAATGTAAAAGTTAAATGATCAGCAACTTCTTTTAAAAAAAGGAATTTGTAAATCGAAATTGTGAGTGCGCTATAAAGTTCAAAGCTATCTGATAAATGGTGCTTAAAGTGGAAGTTGCAGCTAGCTCGCAATAAACTGTTCGAGGTGCGAAATGGATCACACTTCTCCTCGCCATGTTCATGCTTCTGATTGTGTCCTTGTCAGAGGTGCCAGTCTCACCATTGAGCTTTGGTCGCTTTTGACTTGAAGTTTGAATATCAGAGTCCTGGAAATAAAAATCAATTTCAGTATTTTCTAGTCACATGTTTACCGGGGTATTAAATAAGTACCATTTTACACCTCCCTCAAAACTGAATTCAACCTTCCTAGCATTATATTTAACCCCAATTATTAAGTTCGGTTAAGCTATGAATGCATATAGGCATAAAAGTACAGTTTTTGACGCATCAGTCACACACCCCCAACAATGCCACAACAATGAGCCACCGGCCTTCCATATATAGTTGCCTTCTCGTGCGCAATTATGTCGTCTCTTAATTTTTCTTCAATATTAATTACAGAGCATAAAATAAAGTACCGATACGTGCTTAATTTGATTCTTTGTAGAATGAAATATTAAATCATATAAACACATAAGGGGAACAACAGGGATCTTATTATCTATCAATTCGATGCTCTAAGGAATCAGGAAGCGAATGAAAATGATACTGTGGTTAATTGGTCATTTTTGGATTTATCCATGATTGTCAGTGGTGCATCTTGATATAACTCATCATACTGACTAAAATTAGTTAAATATTTCTGTATATTTGACGATTTTTGACGTATTTCTTTTGACGACGGAAAAGAAATACTGCAATATTCGAACATCGTTATAGTTGGCTCTTTAAATAGGTCAAAATATTTTCTAGTAGTTTTCTAAATATTTATAATTATCTCATAACAATCATTAGTGAAAGAATGCATTTTGCTGAAACACAAATTATTTTTAGTTGTGCATGACTCGTATAAAATTCGTCAAAAATATTAAGCTGCAAAATGTCAGAAAGTTAAAAACTGATAAAACTAAAAAAAAGAGTGAAATAATATATATATATTAAAAAGGGTTTAGAAAAGAACATAAAAAGGAGGAGAGAACAAAAATGATACTGTCCTTCGATCACTGTCAATCTTAAAAAGGACACTAGAACTTCTGATTACCAATCCAATGAGCTCCCCTCCGATGTATATACGATCAGTCTTTCTATCTGCCCTAGGGCATAACTTAAAGCCCTTGCCCTGAGGGCTTCTGGGGGGGGGTGTCATCCTCAAAGACATAATTTATGGACCTTTCAATTATGTTGAACACCCGGCCTGTCTCACCCTTGGGATTGAAGGGGTTGCGTGAACCGGGGGGCGTGGGAGGGGTGGTAGTGGCCCTCAGAACATTTTCGAATATTAAAAAGGGTAGGCATTCCTGTATGGAATGCCATAAAACACATTTTTAAATACGATACATGAAAAAAAGGGGATTATATTCTTATGATAAATCAAGAATAATGTATATCTACTTACCATCGCTATTCTTTTGTTCTCCGTTAGAAAAATGTATAAATTTGATTCTAATAGGCTTATTACAAGTTCTATTAATCAACTGATCCAGAAAGAGCAATTGTATCTTAATTTATACCGGAAAACACGAGTATAAGCCCTCCAGCTGTAAAAAAGTATTTTTACAAACAGACCACCTTTGAATAAGCAATTTGACGATTTCCAGTTGTTGGTTATTGAACTTAAAAAAATATGTCTGCCAAGTCTTGTACCGTTCATATTAATTGATGCATGCTAAGGAACCTAAAGTAAGCAAAGTATAACATAGGTGTGATGGGCTACTCACTCTCTTTGAAAAGGTGTAGAGCATCAAGCAAATAGCATCGGAACATAGGAACATAGTGTCCCCAAATAGCATGGGAAGGAACATAATGTCCCCAAATACCATGGAAAGGAACATAGAGTCGTAGAATAGCACGGGAAGGAACATAAAGTCGTAGAATAGCACAGTAAGGAACATAGAGTCAGCAAATAGCACAGTAAGGAACATAGAGTCAGCAAATCCATTATAAGCATTCTGTTAAAGGGCACTAGCCCTTTCAACTTCCAACCGAATGAGCCCTTTTTGGAGTTTCTACGAAACACCTTCTATAAAAACCATATATGCCCCCAGGGCATAACTTACAACCCTTGTCCAGGGGATTTTTAGGGGTTGTCATCCTCAAAGACCTAATTTCCAGAACTTTTAACTACGTTGAACAAAATGGCTATCTCAAAATTTTGTTTGGATGTGTTTGAGGAAATGGTGGGTGTGAGAGGGGAGTTAGTTGTCCTTCAATCACTTTCGACTAGTAAAAATGGCACTAGCCCTTTCTATTTCTAGTCGAATGATCCATTTTTGAAGTATTATAAGTTATGCCCCCAGGGCATAACTTATAACACTTACCCTGAGGGCTTTTGGCTGTCATTCTCGGAAACCTAATTTCTAGAACTTTCAACTACGTTGAAAGAAATGGCTATGTCAAAATTTTGATTGGATGTGTTTGGGGAAATGGTAGGCATGATGGCAGGGTTAGTTGCCCTGCAATCACTTTCGACTATTAAAAAGGGCAATAGCCCTTTCAATTGTAAATTTAATTAGCCCTTTTTGAAGTTTCTGCGACAAATCTATCTATAAAAACCTTATATGCCCCCAGGGCATAACTTACAACCCTTGCCCTGAGGGGTGTGTGGGGTTTGTCATCTTCAAAAACACAACTTCCAGAACTTTCAACTGCAATGAACAAAATTACTATCTTAAAAATTTGATTGGTTGTGTTTAAGGAGATGGTGGTCATGAAAAGGTGATTAGTTGCCCTTCAATCACTTTCGACTTTTAAAAGGGCACTGGCCCTTTCAATTTCCAGTTGAATGAACCCTTTTTGAAGTTTATACGACAACGCTTTCTATGAAAACCTTATATGCCCCTAGGGCACAACTTACAACCATTGCCCTAAGGGTTGTGGGGGAGGGGGTTGTCATCCTCAAAGACCTAATTTCCAGAACTTTCAACTACGATGAACAAAATGACTATCTTAGAATTTTGATTGGATGTGTTTGAGGAAACGGTGGGAGGGAGAGGGGGATTAGTTGCCTTCCGATTACTTTCTACTGTTAAAAAGGCATTATCCCTTTCAATTTACAACCGATTGAGCCCTTTTTGAAGTTTCAACGACAACACTTTCTGTAAAAACCTTATATGCGCCCATGGCATGACTCACAACCTTTGCCCTGTGGGGTGTGGGGGGTTTGTCATCTTCAAAGACATAGTTTCCAAAACTTTCAACTTCGATGAACAAAATAACTATCATAAAATTTTGATTGGATGTGATTGAGGAAATGGTGAGCGAGAGAGAGGGATTAGTTGCCCTTCAATCACTTTTGACTTTCAAAAAGGGCACTAGCCCTTTCAATTTCCAATTGAATGAGCCCTTTTTGAAGTTTATACGACAACACTATCCACAAAAACCTTATATGCCCCCAGGGAATAACTTACAACCCTTGCCCTGAGGGGTGTGGGGGGTTTGTTATCTTCAAAGACTTAATTTCCAGAACTAATAACTGTGATGAACAAAATAACTATCTTAAAATCTTGATTGGATGTGTTTGAGGAAATGGTGGGCGTGAGAGGGGGATTAGTTGCCTTCCGATCACTTTCCAATATTAAAAAGGGCACTAGCCCTTTCAATTTACAATCGATCGAGCCTTTTTTGAAGTTTCTACGACAACACTTTATATAATAAAAAAACCTTATATGCCCTCAGGGCATAACTTACAACCCTTGTCCCGAGGGCTCTAGGAGGAGTGTCCTCATCAAAGACATAATTTTCAGATTTTTCAACTACGTTTAACAAAATTGCTATCTCAAAAATTTGACTGGATGTGGTTGGGGGAATGGTGGGCGTGGAAGGGGAGTTAGTTGCCTTCTAATCAATTTCGGTTATTAAAAAGGACACAAGCACCTTCAATTTCCAATCGAACGAGCCCTTTTTGAAGTTTCTATGACAACTCCTTTGATACGAAGTGCCCTGGTTTAAAACAAAGAAACAAACAAACCAAAATAAAAGTTAAATAAATAAATAATACATTGTATAGGTGTCAACCTGGCAGCTTCTCTATCAACAACCACTGCTATACCAACAATGAGAGATACGCCAACTGGCTCTGTAATACTAAAGGACGCTCCTTGAATGGACCCTTTGTCCAGCAGACATTTTGTCAACTGAAATCTGAAGATGGGATACAAGGGGTCAAGTAGTTAAGAAACAATAAGCTACAAGTCAAATTTTAATGATATTGTTAGAGCTAAAGTTTTTTGCAAGGAGGCCCCTGCCACTCTCTCTACGAAATTACCGAACGACAGCCCATCAAATGCAAACTTAAAGAAGAAAAACAATTTGACGTTATACAAAGTCTTTCCATGATCATCAGTGCAATTTTACTTGTAGAACACAACCCGAACCTCATAGAGAATGCTTCACGCTTTGGCTAAGCCAAAACTGTCGAATTGACTTTCAAGAATAGGCAGTTATTGAACTTAGCAATTTCTAGTGGAATTATTTTGGGATATGATTTTTTCCGAGTGGTCAAGTACAAGCAGGCTCACGAAGGTGCTTTAGGTGCCAAAGCTTTGACCACCTTATTGAAAACTGTAGAAATAATCCCAGATGCATTATATGTTCAGGACCTCACACCAGTAATAACGTCTTGCCGTAATAATGCAGAGTCCAGTAATAATGCAGAGTCCAATCTCTTGCAATGAAGAGCATGCCTTTTTTTAGCCTAAAATGTCTGAAACTAAAAGAAATTTGGAGAAATAAGAGTTCCCATGAATAGTTTTATAACAGCTCTAAGCCTGAATATTAACAGGTGCAACAATACAGAAAAGGCTCTGGATGACCTCCTTCGACTGTACGATTTTCTATTCATTCAGGAATATATGATCTCTGGATTGATTGCTAATTTCTAGAATAGATCGAATCGCAGGATATCTTCATACATCCTGCAAAGTTAATGACAGAGCGTCCGTCTGGAGGTCTTGCAACATACACAAGGAAGGAATTATCAGCAAAGTTGTCAATTAGAAACAGTAACTTGTTGTCAGTAATTTCTATGGGTACTGAGTTCGTAAATGTATATATGCCTACTAATTATAATAACGCTATCTCACTGACAAAGTTTTCAAAAGCGTATAATGCACTTCGGCGACATCTGGAGTCTCTTGAGCATAGTGGGAAAAATTGGGTTGTGGATGGTGACTTCACCTGAGATCCAGCCAAAGACCATATCCACTCTGACATTTTTCTGAATTGCCTACCCGCCTCGTTTTAAATTTTGCAAAAGTCTCTTGACTTTACATATATCCATTCTAGTCGACATATATCGAAGATTCACTACGTTCTGTCGTGTAGATACTTTCCTCGTCTCCCCGTCATAGTATACACATATGATCCAATTAGCGACCATCTTAGACTTTTTTTAATCTACAGCCATCACAGAACGTTAATATTCAAAAGACCAGAAGGTGGGTGCAGAAGAATTGGAGTAAATGCGATGCTGATTTTTATATGGCCATTGTCTCCTCTATTCTTTTCCGCATCGAAGAGCCGTTCCACTTAATACGCTCTAGTCCTCCTAAAGTATATGCCACAGTTACTCTAAATACTTATTAGGATCAGATTGTTTATGCCATGAAAGTTGCCGAATCAACAGCAATCCCTACGAGGAGTATCAAGATTGGCACAGAAAAACCGAAATGGTCCGAGTCTGTTAAAAATTAAGACATCAAAGCAAGCGCAAGAATGCGGCCAAGCATTAGATTGCATGTGGAATACCTGTGTACACGGGAATGTATTTGAATTGAAACGGAGCACTAAACGCAAGTATGAAGCTGATCTGAAAAATACCGTATTATTGGAAAACATTTCACCTGAAATAAACATCAATATGGCAAAATATAAAATTTTAAGACAAAATATGGCCAAATAATGGCAAAATATGATCTGAACTGATGGAATTTCACCTAGTTCTTCTCTGACTATGGGTGATCGGAATTGTTATTACATGTTAGTTTTCAGGATCGAAACCTTGCCATAAGCAATAATTATGAAGCTAAGGTTTCTATCTGGCTTTTGCGTTTTTTGATATAGGGTTGTGTTGTTGCCATATCACTGAAACAGGCTGAAACGGCCGTACGAAAAGCTCCATCTAAAGCTAAGAACGGGATTGAAGCCAACGGCCTTTCAATGAGGCACTTTAAAAACCTACCGGATATCTTCTATTCTCATCTTCAACTTCTTTTCCAGATGTGCATCACCAGGGGCATTGTTCCCGATAGTCTCCTAAAAGGAATTGTAGCATCGATTGCAAAGGAAGGGAAAGACCCCTATGATAGTAAATCTTACAGAACTATCAGCGTAACCTGCATTTTGAGTAAAATATTTGAATATGCTATTTTTCCCAAGCTAGACACCGGAGTTTTTTGGAGATAACCAGACTGGATTCCAAAAAAGTGTTGTTTGCCCAGAAGCACATAGATTACTAGCAAACGTACTAATGGATTCGGAGAGTAAAAAGCCACCTATTTATATGTGCACCATTGATTTATCAAAAGCGTTTAATAGCATTAATCACATGCAATCTCTTGACGCTCTATTGCACAGCGTCGTAAGTGTGATTATCGTCGAAACTATACCATTTTGGTACGCAATTCAACAGAACCTTCCAAATAGAGAGGCACAGATTCAGAACCAACTAAAGTCAAAAGAGGGGTGAGTCAAGGCAGTGTTCTGAGTCCTATCAATTTCAAAGATATTATCTTTAAGATTCTGAACAATATCTCATCATGTCTTCTATTTCACGGTACCGACTTATTTTATATAGCTTGCACCGATGATGTTCTTCTTCTCAGCAGCATTGAAAACTGTGAGTTTATAACTTTCAATACAGCTAAGAGTGATAGTGTTTCCCTTGTAAATTCTTCAGTCCCTGCTGCATAAGAATTGAAATACCTCGGGTTAATGATTTCTGAAACGCTTCACAAAACCAGGAAAACCATTGTGAAGCATACAACCACCGCCATTAAACGTGGTTACGGGACTGTTGTTTCAAATCGGTGGCGATACTCGAGAAAAATCACTCGCTACAATTTATCGTTAAGTGTGCCAACCGCCCATTATTTACATCACCGCTGCGTTTAATCTACTTGCCGGGAGTGATTTAGGTAAAAATAAATTAGTGCTATTTTGAATATTCAAAGTTTCTGTTGTTTATTCCTAAGCGGCACCGACATTCCCGTCTCGAAAAGTTTGGAATTACGAATCCAGTCAAAGACTGGTCGAGAATCCGTGAAAAGTCTGAAATAAAAGCGATACTGAATAGACAACATTTGTCTCCAATAATAACCTAAATGTTTCTTTTTCTTGGTGTGTTTAATTTCTCATTTTATTTTTCCTCACTACACTGTAATTTTTTTGTAGATGGTGGGTAAATAAAGTATTATTATTATCATATTATTATTGCTTTGTCAGCTTTCTGAAAATCCACATACTCATGGTGCGTTTTCATTTAGTTCAACATAATTACTAACTTTTTACTTAGTTCTCATGCCGGGGTGGCATTTACGAAAAAATTAAGCCAGAAAAAAGAGTTTTAATTTTAATAAAGCAGTGAACAATAAATAACAACGAACAAAAATTTAATTAGAAAACACTCCGTGTATTTCGGAGTATTTGAAATTGTTTGAGGTCTAAGAAATTATTTACGTCTAGCCTAGGGGTGGCATTGAGAGGATCGTCAGCCTTCTCCACATGGGGCGTTCTGCAGCAAGGGCCTTTGCATCAGACAGCGAAATTTCAGCCTGGTCCAGGAATTTTCCGAGACTATCATTCCAAGAGTAGGAAGAGTGAATAAATTGTGTTTATGATGAAAGATTGTGTTACGCTGCTCAAGCCACAATAGTGTTGGCTTAATAAAGCGTCACACGTTCTTACCATTTTCTAGGTTTTGTTGATAATGTTATTTAAAAATGCGGTAAGTGCAAGTTAAGTATGATGTAATTTTTAATTGAAAATAAAACCCATTTCATCTCATCTCATCGGAACTTCGGTCTTCCTCTTGGAAGTTTCCATCCACTACTGTTCGGTTCGAAGTCGTAAAGAATCTAAGCCGGAGTGTCTGCAGGTAGTCACAAAAGATATCCGAACTATCAAAGTTTCCTCTTGGCAACCAGGTATGACAAGGGTGACTGGGAAGTCATACTTCGTAGGCATTCATAGCTGACAAAGTCTGTATATCAGATTTCTTCAATTGTCCAAAGCCACTTAGGTTGAAGAGTGTCGAGACGGTTTTGGACAGCTGCATTTTCAGGCCAAGTTTAAGTTCCGTTCAGCAGGATAGAATAGTCTGACCCTCCAAGGATCTTCATTTTGTTGGCTCACTTGATCCTTGGCTTCTTCCAAACATGGCTCAGTCTACTGAAGACACAAGAAGAAGCCTTGGCCACTCAGGCAACAGCTTCATGGTCGATGCAACCGTCCAATGATATAATAGAACCAAAATATGTGAAATGAATAACCATTTCAATTTGGTACCTGGCAACCAAGTAAGTAGAATTGTCGGCGTCAAACTTTGGCTGCACTACCATGACTTTCGTCTTCTTCCAGTGAATGGATAGTCTAGTCCTGGTAGCTTCTCCCAGAAGCGTGTTTGTGACTTGAATTTGGTGATTAGTGCTATGTGATCAGCAAAGCCACAATCAGTGACAACTCTATCCCCGTACTCGAGTCCAAAGCTCAACTTCCGGGTTGTGCAAGTCATAACATAATTTATGCTACGGTTAAATAGCTCAGGAGCAACTGAGTAGCCCTGCCTGACTCCTGTTCTTACTGAAAAGAACGTAATAGGTCTACCGTTCACTTTCACACAGCTCTCAGTCTCTTTATCCATGGCTCTTAGTAGGCGAATAGACTTTTACGGGAGGCCAGTATTAGAAAGGATATTCCATAGAGAATCTCGATCAACTGAGTCGAATAATGCCTTGGAATCGACATAAGCAAAGAAAGCTTGCTGGCGGATAACATTCCCTTTCTCGATGATTTGTCTTATAGAGAATATCTGCTCTGTCGCTGATCGGCCACGCAAAAAGAAACGGCCTGATCTAGTCTGCCCTTTTGCCGGAGGTGTGAAAACATTACTGCAACAAATCTACAGATAAGAGCTTGTCATGTACTGAGAGGAGCGTTATCCCTCTAAGGCTCTTGCTCTCTGTCTTGGAAACTTTTCTCTTCCATAGTGGTAGAATAACTTGTACACCCCTTCTTCGGGATGATCTCCGACTCCCGTACTACATTGAATAGCATTTGGAGACATAGTATGAGAGTGGTACCACCGGTCTTAAGCAGCTGCGTGGAAATTCCACAGATGCCAAGAGCTTTACGTTTTTTCAATTTCTTTACAGTATTTTGAATTTCTACCACGAAGAACGGTTTAATATCAACATTAACGAGGTCATTATGGATCACAGGTTGGGAGATCGCAACAGATGGAGAGAGTGGGGATGCATAAAACAGAGATGAGAAGTGATCATTCCACCATGAAAGGTTGGACACTATGTCTTGACGGAGCACCCTGTCAGTTTTTTTTTTTCATAAGTTCATAAGTTTATTAATCCAAAATCAAAAAGAAATAAATAAATTAAACAACACTTTCACGATGGAGAAAACCTGTGAAGGTTTGCGATCGCGCAAAAGTCCACGTAACTACTTACCTATAACTCAACTATTTACATAAGCCTCGACTATTTAATTATAACTATTATAAGGAAAACCAAAAAGAAATAAACTATAACCTATATATATGAAAAAAACATAAATAAATAAATAAATAAGAATTAAAAATAATAATAGATAAATAAAATATAAAAGAAAAATAATAATAACAAATCCAATCTCCATCACTTATAATACACAACTCCCTCTTCCCTCCCCTGCCCTTCCAGCCTTACCTTAGCCCCTACCACCCTTTACCTTCTCAGCCCACCTTTACCTCTCCAGCTCCTCTTCCTTCCCTACCCAACCTACCAGCAATGATAAAATTTGACAAATTCCCCCTAAAAAATAATCTTTTAAATTCTTTTTTTTTAATTAAGGGTACGTGTTCCGCCTCTCTAATGCTCAATGGTAGCTAATTCTATACTGATGGACACGGGTGTATCATTGAAAATGAATACCTGGTAACAGGACACAAATCAACAACTATATTATCACTTTGCCCAGTTCTATAATTATGCAGGTCACTATTAATTTGGTAAAAATTCTTAAAAACATCAGGGGTTAAACCATTCTTACACTGAAACACAAATAATGGAGCTTGGTAATCTCTTGTCTGACCTACATTAAGGAGCTTAAGGGACCTAAGACAAGCACATGCGTCATTCACATCCTGCACATACCTACCGATTGTTCTAACAGCTTTATTTTTTAGAACTTGCAATCTTCTATAGCTGCATAAGAAGCTACTGCTCCATAGGAGGCAACCGTAGGAGATATATGGATAAACCAACTAATAATATATAGGTAAAAGTATTCCTTGAGGGAGAAAGTGCTGCAGACGTCGAAGTGTTCCTACCCCATTGGTAATTTTTGATGAAATTGCGTCACTGTGACACTTCCATGTCAGATGGCAATCAAGATAAAAAACAAGGTAGCGGAGATGATCAACTTGCTGAACCAGATTACCACATAAAGTTACCTGGCCAGACACATCCAATGGTGTACCAACTCTACAAAACGTCATTAAAATGTCTTGCGAACATTTACACACAATGGACTTAATGAAGTGAAAATCTCCAGCCTTTCCAATGCGAGATTCACTTTTCTCACCAGGTCCTTCACAGATGAGGCAAACACAGTTAAAACGGTGTCATCAGAAAACAAGATAAGACAGACATCTTTCAATAAAGACGCATGAGATTAACATAGATGAGGTAAAGCAGCGGAAATAAAACTGACCCTTGTGGTACTCCACACGTCACTGGAAATACTGATGAGCCCACATCATTCAACACTACTTTGAGGGATCTCCCTCTGAGATAACTTTCAAACCACTTTAAGCACTTTCCATGGACACTTGACGACTCCATCCAACATAGCAGAGTTTGAACTGGAAATGAACTGTATCGAACGCTTTACGAATATCTATAAATATAGACAAAGGTGTTTCACCTCTGTCCATACCACTGTTAATTGATTCCATAAGTTGGTGCAAAGCATCCGTCGTCGAGTGCCCTTTGCGAAATCCAAATTGGGTCTCACTCAGCAAACCATTAGCCTGTAGGAAACTATATAGACGCTTATGAACAACTTTTTCTAATAATTTTGAAAACAATGGAAGGATCGAAATCGGTCTCCAATTTTCAATTTCCTTTTTAGGGCCACCTTTATGAAATGGTATCACTTTCACAACTTTTAGCTGATCAGGAAAAATGCCCTTTTCAAGTGACAGGTTTATAATAAAAAGCAGACACAGTAGAATATAATGCATTATTGCCTTTCACGCTCGAAGAGATAAGCCGTCCACTCCCGCAGAATTTCATTTCAGAGATTTGATTATTTTAAGCAGTTAATCACTTGCACACGGATCAAAGGATAATTCAAGACTCTTACCTCTTTTGTCGCATATAATGTATTTTTCAACCTGTTGACATCTATTTCTTACACTATTTTGCACTTTAATACCCATATTGGAGAAAAAATTACCAAATTCATTTGCAATTCCAGACTTATCATCAGGGACGGATCCTTCAAGTTGTACTTCATTCCTTCCCAATTTCAGCATTCCCATTGGTCACTTCATTTGTCAGTTTCCATGTTTCTCTCATATTTCCTTTACTATTTGAAAACTTTCTATCATAATATTCGGCCATAGCTTTGCGACGTAATTTGTTAAACCAGCCTGAACTAATAGCCCATCGCCCATCGCCCTATGTTCAGTGTTGCCAAATCTTGAAGAAAACATCCCTCGCCGATCGCCTAATCTTTCAAATTGATTACAGTGTTGCCACATTTTGTCTCCTTTAACCTAATGGACTATTAAAAATCCTTTAACACAATTACTTCAGAGCAGAGGATATTCCAAGGTGTCAGATACTATTTTTAGGGATTAAACCATATCTGCTTTACTACTAGCTCATTTTAAAGCCCTTTTTCTCTGATTCATATTATATACGTTTTACTGCGCTTAAAGTCTTGAATTCACTTTAGTTCACAAATAAAGTTCTTCTAAGCGGACGATGGCCTTACTTTGGCTCATTATACCCTATACAGTATTTTTATTAAGCGAAAAACAATTGCCCTTGTATTTATAATAAAATTCCATATTTTATTTATTACTACAGCTCTTTGTGACTTTCTTATTTAACCAGGGCAATTTTTTTATCGCCCTAGTCTTAAAATTCCATCTATAAGGTTAAAGAATTACAAAAAGGTTCCTATTCTTGTCAAAACGCGGGGGGTATCATCGGACAAATGAGGCGTTTCAAATGAGCTGTCACTCCCCACAAATCAGAGCACAATCACAATTGGCTCATAGCAGAGGAGATTCTAAGGGGTCAGACACTATTGTTTGGGACTAAACTATATCTGCTTGAATAGTGGCTCATTTAAAGCTCTTTTCTCTCTGATTCATAATATATACGTATTACAGCGTTTAAAAGTCTTGAATTCAGTTTAGTTCCAAAATCCTTGTCTTACAAAGAAGCGGGTGATGGCCTTGCTTTGGCTTATTTTAACCTATACAGTATTTTTATTAAGTGAAAAACAATAGCCCTTGTATTTATCATAAAATTCAATATTTTATTCATTGCTACAGCTCTTTGTGACTTTCTTATTTAACCAGGGCAATTTTTTTATAGCCCTAGTCTTAAAATTTCATCTATAAGGTCAAAGAATTAGAAAAAGGTTCCTTTTTTTTCAAAACGTTGAGTGCTATCATCAGAGATATGAGACGTTTCAAATGAGCTGTCACTCGCCACAAATCGGAGCACAATCACAATTGGCTCAGAGCATAGGAAATTCTAAGGGGTCAGACAATAATGTTTGGGACTAAACCATATCTGCTTGAATAGTGGCTCATTTAAAGCTCTTTTCTCTCTGATTCATAATATATACGTATTACAGCGTTTAAAAGTCTTGAATTCAGTTTAGTTCCAAAATCCTTGTTTTACAAAAAAGCGGGCGAAGGCCTTACTTTGGCTTATTATACCATATACAGTGTTTTTATTAGGTGAAAAACAATAGCCCTTGTATTTATCATAAAATTCAATATTTTATTCATTGCTACAGCTCTTTGTGACTTTCTTATTTAACCAGGGCGATTTTTTTATAGCCCTAGTCTTAAAATTCCATCTATAAGGTCAAAGAATTAGAAAAAGGTTCCTTTTTTTTCAAAACGTTGAGTGCTATCATCAGAGATATGAGACGTTTCAAATGAGCTGTCACTCGCCACAAATCGGAGCACAATCACAATTGGCTCAGAGCATAGGAAATTCTAAGGGGTCAGACAATAATGTTTGGGACTAAACCATATCTGCTTGAATAGTGGCTCATTTAAAGCTCTTTTCTCTCTGATTCATAATATATACGTCTTCCAGCGTTTAAAAGTCTTGAATTCAATTTAGTTCCCAAATAAAGTTTTTTTTAAGAAATTCAAAATCCTTGTCTTGCAAAAAAGCGGGCGATGGCCTTACTTTAGCTTATTATACCCTATACAGTGTTTTTATTAACTGAAAACCAATGGACTTTGTATTTATCATAAAAATCAATATTTTATTCATTGCTACAGTACTTTGTGACTTTCTTATTTAACCAAGGCGATTTTTTATCGCCCTAGTCTTAAAATTCCTTCTATGAGGTCAAAGAATTAGAAAAAGGTTCCTATTCTTGTCAAAACGCGGGGGCTATCATCAGACAGATGAGGCGTTTCAAATGAGCTGTCACTCCCCACAAATCAGAGCACAATCACAATTGGCTCATAGCAGAGGAGATTCTAAGGGGTCAGACACTATTGTTTGGGACTAACCTATATCTGCTTGAATAGTGGCTCATTTAAAGCTCTTTTCTCTCTGATTCATAATATATACGTATTACAGCGTTTAAAAGTCTTGAATTCAGTTTAGTTCCAAAATCCTTGTCTTACAAAAAAGCGAGCGATGGTCCTACTTTGGCTTATTATACCCTATACAGTGTTTTTATTAGGTGAAAAACAATAGCCCTTGTGTTTATCATAAAATTCAATATTTTATTCATTGCTTCAGCTCTTTGTGACTTTCTTATTTAACCAGGGCGATTTTTTTATCTCCCTAGTCTTAAAATTCCATCTATAAAGGTCAAAGAATTAGAAAAAGCGGGGGGTATCATCAGACAGATGAGGCGTTTCAAATGAGCTGTCAGAAGATTCTAAGGGGCCTTGATTTGGCTTAATATGTCCTATACAGTGTTTTTATGAAGTGAAAAACAATAGCCCATAGATTTACCATAGCATTCAATATTTTCTTCATTGCTACAACTCTTTGTGACTTTTTTATTTGACCTGGGCAATTTACTTATCGCCCTAGTTTTAAAATTCCAGCCATAAGGTCAAAGAATTAGAAAAAGGTTCCTATTCTTCTCAAAACGTGGAGTGCTATCATCAGAAAGATGAGAAGTTTGAAATGAGCTTTCACTCGCCATAAATTGGAGCATAATCATAATTGGCTCACAGCAGATGAGATTCTAAGGGGTAAGACACTACTTTTTGGGACTAAACCGTATCTGTTTGACTAGTAGCTCATTTTAAAGCCCTTTTTTCTCTGATTCATAATATATACGTCTTACCGCGTTTAGAAGTCTTGGATTCAATTTAGCTCCCAAATAAAGTTTTTCTAAGATATTCAAAGTTCTTAATTCTTGTCTTACAAAAAAGCGGCGATGGCCTTGTTTTGGCTTATTATGCCCTATACAGTGTTTTAGTGAAGTGAAAAACATTAGCCCTTAGAATTATCATAGATTTCAATATTTCTTTCATTGCTACAACTCTTTGTGACTTTCTTATTTAACCAGGGCGATTTTCTTATCGCCCTAGTCTTAAAATTCCATCTATAAGGTCAAAGAATGAGAAAAGGTTCCTATTCTTGTCAAAACATGGAGTGCTATCATTAGACAGATGATACATTCAAATGAGCTATCAATCGCCACACATCAGAATACAATTCGCTCACAGCAGAAGAGATTCTAAGGGGTCAGATACTACTTTTTTGAACAAAACCTTATCTGCTTGACTAGTAGCTCATTTTAAAGCCCTTTTTTCTCTGATTCATATAATATACGTCTTGCCGCGTTTAAAAGTCTTGAATTTAATTTAGTTCCAAAATAAAGTTTTTCTAAAAAAATCAAAATCCTTGTCTTACAAAAAAGCGGCGATGGCCTTGCTTTGGCTTATTATGCCCTATACAGTGTTTTAGTGAAGTGAAAAACATTAGCCCTTAGAATTATCATAGAATTCAATATTTTCTTCATTGCTACAACTCTTTGTGACTTTCTTACTTAACCAGGGTGATTATCTTATCCCAATAGTCTTAAAATTCCATCTATGATGTCAAAGAATGAAAAAAGGTTCCTATTCTTGTCAAAACATGGAATGCTATCATTAGACGGATGAGACGTTTCAAATTAGCTATCACTCGCCACAAATCAGAATACAATTCGCTCACAGCAGAAGAGATTCTAAGGGGTCAGATACTACTTTTTTGAACAAAACCTTATCTGCTTGACTAGTAGCTCATTTTAAAGCCCTTTTTTCTCTGATTCATATAATATACGTCTTGCCGCGTTTAAAAGTCTTGAATTTAATTTAGTTCCAAAATAAAGTTTTTCTAAAAAAATCAAAATCCTTGTCTTACAAAAAAGCGGCGATGGCCTTGCTTTGGCTTATTATATCCTGTTTTTATGAAATGAAAAAAATAGCCCTTAGATTTATCATGGAATTTAATATTTTCTTCATTACTAAAAGTTTTTGTGACCTTCTTAGTTAACCAGGGTGATTATCTTATCGCCCTTGTCTTAAAATTCCATATATAAGGTCAAAGAATGAGAAAAGGTTCCTATTCTTGTCAAAACGTGGAGTGCTATCATCAGACAGATGATACATTTCAAATGAGCTGTCAATCGCCACACATCAGAATACAATTCGCTCACAGCAGAAGAGATTCTAAGGGGTCAGATACTACTTTTTTGAACAAAACCTTATCTGCTTGACTAGTAGCTCATTTTAAAGCCCTTTTTTCTCTGATTCATATAATATACGTCTTGCCGCTTTTAAAAGTCTTTAATTTAATTTAGTTCCAAAATAAATTTTTTCTAAAAAAATCAAAATCCTTGTCTTACAAAAAAGCGGCGATGGCCTTGCTTTGGCTTATTATATCCTATACAGTGTTTTTATGAAGTAAAAACAATAGCCCTTAGATTTATCATGGAATTCAATATTTTCATCATTGCTACAGCCCTTTGTTACTTTTCTATTTAACCAGGATAATTTTTTTATCGTCCTAGTCTTAATTTTCGATTTTTAGGGTCAAAGAATGATAAAAGGGTTCCTATTCATGTTGAAGCGCGGAGTGCTATAATCAGACATATAAGACATTTCGAATTACTGTCACTTGCTACAAGTCGGAACTCAGCCACTATTAGGTTATGATTATTAGACTTCTCAACCACGCTCGATTAAATGGCTGTCAAAATATGACCTTCGCGCCCTGGTTATGCTCTATATAGCGTTTTAATTTAGTGAAGAATTATAGAAAAGTCTTAAATAATTTTTTTTTAAGTGAAAGTTGCGAACAAAATTAAACCTTAAAATTGTGAGAATGGGGTGTACCCCCTTGCCAACTCTCGCTCTTTACGCTAAAGTCTTCAAGATTTATGAAATTAGTTCTCATTCAAAATCAACGACCCTTTCTCCAGGTTGAAATAACACTATTTTTCGAGATTCCTTGCGTAATTATGACTCGATCCCTTCATTTTAGAAATAGGAGTTACATTTCCACTTAGGAGTCAAATTGCTTTTGTTTTATTTTATTTTACGCTTCTGTTTTTAAGATGATTCTAATTGTATACTGAAAGTTATTGATGTCACAATTAGTGTAAGACTATGGAAAGATTTACAGATTGGTTTATTGTTGTCAGGCTACAAACTAAATTTTGACTAAAAAATTAATATTGCTATTTCTTATACTTGCCTTTTTTGTTTTTAGTAAAGTGCTAGTTTTCCATAATCCTAGAAATAAAGGGAAACATAATTAGTTTGTTTATCTGGATTAGTTTTATTGATATATATTAGATAGGCTGTGAAGTAATAATTTTTGTCCGTTTTAAGTTTCAACTTCGCTCTTTACTTCCCTCGGAAAAACTTTGTTTTTCTTTAAATTAATATTTTACAGGTGACATTCTGCCACTTTTGCTAATATTATTCAATAATATATACATGGTTTTTACAATTTCTGCGAAGATTTGGGCTTGCATTGTATTGCTACTTTCGTCATCTGCCAAATTATTATTTAAATTATATTTGTCAATTATATTCTCTTCGCCTCTGAAATTTAAGTGGAGATCGTTGAGTGGATCTTCACACTCCAAATCAATCGAACTACAAATAAAACTATTAATTGAAGGCACACCGGCCCGCAATTGAAACCATCTTCTTGTTTTTTGAATCTAAAGGGCAAGATTTTTGTAAATCGGAGATTTTATCAAGAAAAACGTTTGAAATTTTGCCCAAATATATGTCTTCACCCTGTAAAGGGTAAACAAATGTAACTCCTGCTCTGACTATCAATGAAAATAAGCGTCTGGTGCACACCAAACTCGTTAACCAAAAAAAAAATCGAAATTTTGGCAGGAATCAAATAACCTGGATCCGTAAAAGTGTTGTTAAAAGGCCATTTCCTTGTTCAACCCTCGTCCCTGCGGGATTGATAATTTGTCAGAGCTCTATGGCGTGGGTAGTCAGCTATCATATCTATTTACAATCATGAAATGTGACACTTTTACGAAACAAAAGCAGATTATCTTCCAAATCAAAATCCTTTGGGTTGTTGGGCGCTGTGTCAAATGATAATAATTCAACTGATAATTGTAAAAGACGCAAAATTGAGCTGAAGTAAAATCGAGCATTCAAAGAGAAAGTACAAAATAGGTGGGAACCAGCTTTTATCCCCCCCCCTCACCAAAAATACTCCCTATGTCTGGCTGATCTCCAATCGCTTTCCACTTGTAATAAATGAAAATAACTCTCATTTTCTGTTCGAATAAGCACCCTCCAAAGTCTCTGTGACATTGAGGTGGAGATGGGGATAAGGAAGGGACGGTTTTCCTCCAATACGATTAATCTTACATTACGGCTCGCAGCATTATGGCTGAAAAATTGCAATAGCAAAAACAGGAGTCATGGCTGCAGCGGCAGTTGCAACCTAGTAAGGAGCAAGCCACAGCCCATAGTAACCGAAAGTTAAAAAAGAGTTACAAAAAAATACCTAGTAAAAGTAATTTCCTATGTAACACTGATTCAGGATCGAATGAGCGCACTCCAAAGTTTCTTTGACCTTAAGGTGGGGACGGCAGGGCCGTATCCAAGATTTTTGTTCAGGGGGGGGTTTACTAATTTTTGACTTTTTTTTGGGGGGGGGGGTTACTAATTTTTTACTAAGTTTTCGACTAATTTTACTGATTTTTACCTAGGTTTTACTAATTTTAGACTTATTTTCGAGTCGGTCAAAAAATTTCGGGGGGGGGGGTTCAAACCGGGTAACTCCCCCCTGGATACGGCCTTAGGGGACGGGGATAAGGAAGGGGTAGTTTTCCTCCTATACGATTAATCTGAAATTACGGCTTGCAGCATTACGGCTGAAAAATCGAAAAACAGGAAAAAAATGCGTTTTGAAAAAAAATACCTAGTGAAAGAAAATTACTATGTAACACTGATTCAGGAATGGTAACTACTATTTCGGTTTGTCTTAAAAGTAAAAGTTTATTGCAAAAACAAAATCTATGGTGATTTCACAAAAAGCTTGAAACCCCTCGAAAAAGGCGTCAGATCAAAATTGGAATCATTGGCATCAGCATAGTTGAAAACCTTAAATAGGGCAATAACAGTCTCCCTCCTTGATAAACAAGGAAAATGAATTTTTGCATGGGTAGCACTGATATGTATCCCGTTTCTTATTTTTTGTTCTAGCAGGGCTAAGGGGTGACTGGAACATCATAGAGAGGTGTATAATAGCTCATTCGAACGGAAATTAAACTTGCTAGTGCCATTTTTAAGCGACCAAAAATATTGGAGGGCAACTAGCCCCCCTCGTTGAAGGCCTCCCCCCCCAAAAGGCATCCAATCGTAATTTTGAGATAGCCATTCTGTTCAACGTAGTACAAAAGTGAAAATCTTTGGCTTTGGTGATGATATGACCCTCCATAGTTCCTGGGAAAAGGGCTGCACACTGGGGAAAGGGCTGCGCTAGTTTTCTGTAATATTACAAACATAGGGTAATATCTCATGTTCTTTTATTTACATTAGTTTGATTGATATATGTTAGAAAGGCTGTAAAGTAATAATTTTGTTCGTTTTAACTTTCAACTTCCTCTTTACTTCCCTCGGAAAAACTTTTTATTCAATTATTTCTGTAATGGGCTATTACTTCAGGCTGGTGTTTGCCTAGTAGACGCACACCACTGAGCTTAAGGTGGTATATGGCACCAAAAAGGGACCTTGTTCTCATTCTTTGACCTTAAAAATGGAATTTTAAGACTAGGGTGATAAGAAAATCGCCCTGGTTAAATATGAAAGTCACAAAGAGCTGTAGCAATGAAGAAAATATTGAATTCTATGATAAATCCAAGGACTATTGTTTTTCAATTAATAAAATACCGTATATGGCATGTTAAGCCAAAGCATGGCCATTGTCCGCTTTTTTGTAAGACAAGGATTTTGAATTTCTTAGAAAAATTTTATTTGGGAAACAAATTGACTTCAAGTCTTTTAAACGCGGTAAAACGTATGTATTATGAATAAGAGAAACAAGGGCTTTGAAATTAGCTACTAGTCAAGCAGATATGGCTTAGTCCCAAAAAATAGTGTCTGGCCCCTTAGAATCTCCTCTGCTGTGAGCCAATTGTGATTGTGCTCTGATTTGTGGCGAGTGAGAGCTCATTTGAAATTTCTCATCTGTCTGATGATAGCACTCCACGTCTTGACAAGAATAGGAACCCTTATTTATTCTTAGACCTTATAGATGGAATTTTAAGACTCTGGCGATAAGAAAATCGCCCTGGTTAAATGAGAAAGTAACAAAGAGTTGTAGTAATGAAAAAAATATTGAATTCCATGATAAATCTATGGGCTATTGTTTTCACTTCATAAAAACGCTGTGTATGGGATAATAAGCCAAAGCAAGGCCATCGCCCGCTTTTTTGTAAGATACGAATTTTGAATCTCTTAGAAAAACTTTATTTGGGAACTAAATTGAATTCAAGACTTTTAAACGCGGTAAGACGTATATTATATGAATCAGAGAAAAAAGGGCTTTAAAATGAGCTACTAGATAAGCAGATAAGGTTTAGTCCCAAAAAGTAGTATGTGAACCCTTAGAATCTCCTCTGCTGTGAGCCAATTGTGATTATGCTCCGATTTACGGCGAGTGATAGCTCATTTGAAACTTCTTATCTGTCTGAGGATAGCACTCCACGTTATAAGAAGAATAGGAACCTTTTTCTAATTTGTTGACCTTATGGATGGAATTTTAAGAATTGGGCGATAAGAAAATCGCCCTGGCTAAATAAAAAAGGCCCATAGTTGTAGCAAGGAAGAAAATATTGATTGTTATGGTAAATCTAAGGGATATTGTTTTTCACTTCATAAAAACGCTGTATAGGACATAAAAAGCCAAAGCAAGGCCATCATACACTTATTTGTAAGACAAGCATTTTGAATTTCTTAGAAGAACTTCATTGGAGAAACAAACCGAATTCAAGACTTTTAAAGTCGGTAAGACGTATATATTATGAACAGAGAAAAATGGGTCTTAAAATGAGCTACTAGTCAAGCAGATAAGGTTCAGTCCCAAGAAGTAGTTTCTGGCCCCTAAGAATCTCCTCTGCTGTGAGCCAATTGTGATTGTGCTCTGATTTATGGCGAGTGACAGCTCGTTTGAAATATCTCATCCGTCTGATGATAGCACTCCACTTTTTGACAAGAATAGGAACCTTTTTCTCATTCTTTGACCTTATAGATGGAATTTTAAGACTAGGGCGATAAGAAAATCGCCCTGGTTAAATAAGAAAGTAACAAAGAGTTGTAGCAATGAAGAAAATATTGAATTCCTTGATACATCTAAGGGAAGAAAATCTTGAATTCCATGATAAACCTAAGGGATTTTGCTTTACACTTCATAAAAAACACTGTATAGGACATAATAAGCCAAAGCAAGGCCCTCGACCGCTTTTTTGTAAGACAAGGATTTTGAATTTCTTATAAAAACTTTATTTGGGAACTAAATTGAATTCAAGACTGTTAAACGCGGTAGGACGTATATATTATGATTAAGAGAAAAAAGGGCTTTAAAATGAGCTACTAGTTAAGCAGATACAGTTTAGTCCCAAAAAGTAGTGTCTGACCCCTTAGAATCTCCTCTGCCATGAGCCCATTGTGATTATGCTCGGATTTGTGGCGAGTGACAGCTCATTTGAAATGTCTCATCCCTCTTATGATAGCACTCCACGTTTTGACAAGACTAGGAACCTTTTTCTCATTCTTTGCCCTAATAGATGGAATTAAAGACTAGGGCGATAAGAAACTCATCCTGGTTGAATAAAAAAGTCACAAAGAGTTGTAGCAATGAAGAAAATATTGGATTCCATGATAAATCTAAGGGCTATTGTTTTTCACGTCATAAAAACACTGTATAGGGCATAATAAGCCAAAGCAAGGTCATCCCCCGCAAACTTTATTTGGGAACTAAATTGAATTCAAGGCCTTTAAACGCGGTAGGACGTATATATTATGATTCAGAGAAAAAAGGGCTTTAAAATGAGCTACTAGTCAAGCAGATACAGTTTAGTCCCAAACAGTAGTGTCTGACTCCTTAGAATCTACTCTGCTATGAGGCAATTGTGATTATGCTCGGATTTGTGGCGAGTGACAGCTCATTTGAAATTTCTCATCCGTCTTATGATAGCACTCCATGTTTTGACAAGAATAGGAACCTCTTTCTCATTCTTTGACCTAATAGATGGAATTTTAAGATTAGGGTGATAAGAAACTCATCCTTCTTGAATAAAAAATTCACAAAGAGTTGTAGCAATGAAGAAAATATTGGATTCCATGATAAATCTAAGGGCTATTGTTTTTCACGTCATAAAAACACTGTATAGGGCATAATAAGCCAAAGCAAGGTCATCCCCCGCAAACTTTATTTGGGAACTAAATTGAATTCAAAACTTTTAAACGCGGTAAGACGTATATATTATGAATCAGAGAGAAAAGGTCTTTAAAATGAGCTACTAGTCAAGCAGATATGGTTTAGTCCCAAACAATAGTATCTGACCCTTTAGAACCTCCTCTGCTAACAGCCAATTGAGATTTTGCTCTGGTTTATGGCAAGTTACAGCTCATTTGAAAAGTCTCATCTTTCTGATGATAGCACTAAATGTTTTGGCAAGAAGAGGAACCTTTTTCTAATTCTTTAACCTTATAGATGGAATTTTAAGACTAGGGCGATAAAAAAATCACCCTGGTTAAATAAGAAAGTCACAAAAAGCTGTAGCAATGAATAAATATTGAATATTATGATAAATACAAGGGCTATTGTTTTTCATTTAATAAAACACTGTAAAGGGTATAATAAGCCTAGTAAGGCCATCGCCCGCTTTTTTGTAAGACAAGGATTTTGAATTTCTTAAAACCACTTTATTTGTGAACTAAACTGAAGTCAAGACTTTGAAATAAAGTTAAACGTATAATATATGAATCAGAGAAAAAAGGGCTTTAAAATGAGCTACTAGTCAAGCAGATATGGTTTAATCCCTATAAATAGTATCTGACCCCTTAGAATATCTTCTGCTCTGAAGTAATTGTGCTAAAGTATCTTTAATAGTCCTCTAGCTTAAAGGAGACAAAATTTGGCAACACTGTAATCAATTTGAAAGATTGGGCGATCGGCGAGGGATGTTTTCTTCAAAATTTGGCAACACTGAACATAGGGCGATGTCCATAGGGCGATGGGCGATGGGCTATTACTTCAGGCTGGTATTTGTTCAATCAATTGCATCATTTATTGAACAATTCATTCGAAACATCACTTTTAGCATCTAGATATCTTTGATAAAGCTCAATCCTTAGTTTTCTTTCTTCCAGTATTTCACTCGTTATCCATGGCTTACGGGGTTCCTGTTTCTTCACTTTCATTACCTTAATAGGACACGCACTATCATAAATGGGTAGAATAATAGACATTAGATTATCAAGCGCTCTGGTAGGGGATTCTTCTTTAGAAAACACAGGGGTCCAATCGATAACACTAACCTCCTCCACAAACTGTTGAAGATTCCCTTTGTTCATTAACCTTGTCTTTTTTTCCTTTTTCTTTGGTCTATGCAACTGACACTTCATAACACTCACCAATGGAACATGGTCAGAACCAGGAAATACCACAAAATCAGCATAAAAAAGCTTCAAATTGGCAAAACGAATGAAAATATTATCAATTAGGGTTGCACTATGTCCAATAAGCCTCGTAGGTACACTCAGGAGCTGGTATAGATCATTCGGTATTATAAAATTTAAAAAATCAACATTAAGATTAGACAAATCAAGCAGGTTAAAATTAAATCACCCATAGCAATATGACTAGCTCCAGAGGGTACCTTTGAAATCAGCTGACTCATACCTCCCACAAAATCCTCCAGGTAAGCACTGGGCGGATTATAGACCATACTAATTTTATTTTTTCGTCCCATCAATTCAATTTCAATTGAAGAAACTTGAACCCTACATTTAATCCATATACTAAGATCATTTCATTATAATTCAACCCATTCTTTATAAGAAATCCAACATCACCACGACCTATCACCACTCGGTTCTTAACACAAAGATCATAATATGGAAATGAATACAGTGAGAGAGACTGGTTTGAACTAAAGAATGTTTCACTAAAGAATCCTATATTATCAAAAGAAGAAGAAAACTGTTCAATTAATTCTGAAATATCCGGTTGGCTCGTAGTCACGTGGACATTCCAAGAACGAAGTCGCAGACTCTTTTCATTTATATCAGGAATGTACGGTAACCGAATATAATCATTCTCCCTCGTAGGCTTTAGCTCAATAATCGGTATATCATCATCGCCAGCAATACTTCTTAATAAATAATCCTGAAGACTAAATCGGTCTTTATCAGACATTATCATTTAAATTCGTATTATATTATAGTATGTATTCTGATATCCACTGATAGTACGTATTCTATTGGTTGAGCATACTGGCCCGAGAGGTCACGAAAGTGCTTGTATACTAGTCCAACGTCCTTCTTCATATCAGCTTCTTGTGGCTCATCAGCTGTGGCATCAACAAGTGACTCGATATTTCTATGTATCTACTTATTCCTGACGCCGTTAGGTCTTCTTTTCTTATAGTCTTCTATATCGATAGGTCTTCTTTTCTTATCCCCTCCCCCGCAGTCTGGCCTGCCTTTGGAGTGTAATGACGTCCACAGCCTCCTTTGACAGCCAAGGCTTTTTGACCTGAAATTGAAGCCAAGAATTGTTCTAGCTGCGTTGCTGACTTCAATTTTAAGCGAGTCCCGCTTGACTTCAATATCCGGAAGCTGGGACAGGTGTTCCAAACGGTTTTTGACCCCAACTGCACACCAATCTTTGGTAGCAGGAGTATCAATACTGTAGAGATTTAGCGTTGCAATTCACTTGTCAACCTTTTGGAGTTTCAGCTTAAGACAAATTTTGCAACTAAAAGTTTGTGATCAGTATTACCCAGGTTAGCATCGCGAAACAAGCGGCAATTAGAAACCGAAGACCTCCATCGTCAAGAAATGATGATATAATAAATCATTTTCTTCGTGCCGCTGTCGTTACTATACCAATTATACTGGTGATTTCGAGGTCTTTCGATAACTGTGTTGGAGATAACAAGCTGATGAGTGCTGCAGAGCTCAAGCAGATGACTTCCATTGTCATTAGTTACATCTGGATTGCGAGGCCCCATGAAGTCTTTTCAGATCCATCTGGGATCACTAACAGTAGCGTTGAAGCCCTTAAAAAGAAGCAGCATATCGTGGGGAGAGGCAGAAAAAATCAGGTACTTGAGGTCTGTGTAAAACTGGTCCTTAACATCGGGATCAGCCTCATTTGTTCATAGGATACAACTACAAACAATCTTCCATGACGGTGTCTCAGTGGACTGGGAGGAAACGCTCTGATATAACATTATGGGATATAAATGCATTTCTAGCTCTTTTATGAAGAACCAGAGGGGCACCAGCTCCACTTGTGTTGCCAGTACTGGACCAAACTAGACACTAGTCATTGCTGATGTATTTCTCACCTTTTACTGGCAAATGCGTGTCAGTAACACCAGCAATAGCAACAGAATACTGGTTAAGTTCATTAGTGAGAATTGGCTGACGGACTGGAAAATTCAGAGTCAGAATATTTCAAGTGGCAATTTTCATACCACTCTTTTCAAGGAGGTTCAAACTTCATGTGGCTTATATGGTGACGCCTTCTAATTAAGTCAATTTGGAATTTAGTAAAATATTAAGACGCAAATACGAAAGTTTAGAAATACAACTTTTTATTAAGATAAGGAACATATCCTGGCAGGAGTATGCTTAACAGGAAATTGAGAAATCACCACTTCCTAGCTACGTGCATCAGTGGGTCCCGATAAGGTTTGGTTGAGGAAATGTATAAAAGGTACATTTTGAGGGACGGGGCTACCTGATACTAATCTTATGCTGGACTGTCCTCTGGTCCGTTGATATTAGAAATACCTGGGAATATTTTCGGATTATTGTAAGTCTCTAAGTATCTTATTGTATTATATTTTATTGTAAAATTCTGATATTTATTTGTCTCCCTCGAACCACCAGTACCAATGGAATATTATGTATATATATATATATATATATATATATATATATATATATAT
>NC_142810.1:32551918-32560688 GCF_049724085.1 Artemia sp. Qi Xiang Cuo | reverse complement strand
AGTTTTCGTGTGTGTGTGTAAGTTTGTGTGTGTGCGTGTAAGATTTTGTGCTTGTGTGTTAGTTTTTGTGTGCATGTCAGTTTTTTTTATGTGCATGTAAGTTTTAGTGTGAATGTTTCATTTTTTTGTGTGTATGTTTTATTTAGTGTGTGTTTTTGATATATTTTTCTTTTTTTTTTTTAATTTTTTGTGTGTGTGTGTATTTTTTTGTGCGTGTGTGTAAGTTTTAGTGTGTGTGTGTATTTTTTTGTGTACATGTAAGTTTTTGTGTGAATGTAAGCTTCTGCGTGTGTGTGTTAGTTTTTTAGTGCGTGTTTTAGTTCGTGTGTGTGTGTGTGTAATTTTTTGTGTGTCTAAGCTTTTGTGTGTTTAAGTTTTGACGTGTGTGTGTGTAAGTTTTCTTGTGTGGAAAAATTTAGAAGTGTCCAACTCAGAAAATCCCGAAAACGTAATTTACATATCCCAAATCCTAAGTTTCAGACAACACACTCCTATGAGTGGCTAAGAAATCTAGCTCAGAAAAGTCTGAAATAGCAAACTAGTCATCCCAAACTATTGGTTTTAGACAACAAACACCTATGATGGACTAAGAATCCTAGCTCTGAAAAGTTCAAATAGCAAACTACACATCCCAAATATTAATTTTCTGACAACATACACCTATGAAAGGCTATGAAACCTAGCTAATAAAAGCCGGAAATAGCAAATTAACCATCCCAAATCATAAGTTTCAGACAGCACTCACCTATGAAAGGCTAAGAAATCTAGCTCAGAAAAGCCAAAAATAGCAAACTACACATCCCAAATCATAGGTTTCAGTACAACACATACCTATAAAAGACTAAGAAATCCAACTCAGAAAAGCCCGAAATAGTAATTTACATATCCCAAATCATAATTTTCTGAAAGCAAACTCCTATGAAAGGCTAAGAAAGCTAGCTAATAAAAGACAAAAATAGCAAACTAGTCATCCCAAACTATAGGTTTCAGACAACAAACACCTATGAAAGGCTAAGAAATCCAGCTCAGAAAAGTCAAAAGTAGCAATCCATCCATCACAAATCATAGGTTTCAGACAACACACACCAACGAAAGACTAAGAAATCTAACTTAGAAAAGCCCAAAATAGTACTTTACATATCCCAAATCATAGGTTTCAGACAACACTCACCTATGAACGACTAAGAAACCTATCTCAGAAAAGTCAAAAATAGCGAAACTACTCATCCCAAACAATAGGTTTCAGACAACACATACCTATGAAAGGCTAAGAAATTCAGCTCAGAAAAGTCCAAAAGTAGCAAATCCACCCATCCCAAATCATAGGTTTCAGACAAACACACACCTATGAAAGACTAAGAAATCCCACTCAGAAAAGCCCAGAAATAGTAATTTACATATCCCCAAATCATAGGTTTCAGACATCATTCACCTATGAAAGACTAAGAAATCCTTAGCTCATGAAAAGCCTGAAATAGCGAAACTACATCATCCCAAATCATAGAAGTTTCAGACAACAAACGCCTATGAACGGACTAAGAATCATAGCTCTGAAAAGTTCAAAATAGCAAACTACATCATCCCAAATCTATAAGTTTCAGACAACACACACCTATGAACGGCTAAGAAATCTAGCTCAGAAAAGACAAAAATAGCAAACTACTCATCCCAAATCATATGCTTCAGACAACAAACACCTATGAAAGGCTAATAAATCCAGCTCAGAAAAGTCAAAAATAGCAAACTACGTATCCCAAATCATAGGTTTCAGTCAACACACACCAACGAAAGACTAAGAAACCTAGCTCAGAAAAAGTCAAAAATAGCAAACTACTCATCCCAAACTATTGGTTTCAGACAACATTCACCTACAAAATACTAGAAAACCTTAGCTCAGAAAAGCCTGAAATAGCAAACTACACATCCCAAATCATAATTTTCTGACAACACATACCTATGAAAGGCTAAGAAATCTAGCTCAGAAAAGTCGAAAATAGCAAACTACGCATCCCAATTCATAGGTTTCAGACATCACACACCTATGAAAAGACTAAGAAATCCAACTCAGAAAAGCCCGAAATAGTAATTTACATATCCCAAATCATAAGTTTCAGACAGCATTCACCTACGAAATACTAAGAAACCTTAGCTCAGAAAAGTCTGAAATAGCCAACTACTCATCCCAATCTCAAAGTTTCAGACAACAAACACCTATGAGTGACTAAGAATCCTAGCTCTGAAAAGTCCAAAAAGTAAACTACACCTCCCAAATCATAATTTTCTGAAAGCACACACATATAATAGGCTAAGAAATCTAGCTCAGAAAAGTCAAAAATAGCAAATTATCCATCCCAAATCATAGGTTTCAGTCAACACACACCTACGAATGGATATGAAATCCTTCTCAGACAAGTCAAAAAATAGCAAACTACACATCCCAAATCATAGGTTTCAGACATCACACACCTATGAAAGACTAATAAATCCGGTTATGAAAAGTCGGAAATAGCAAATTACATATCCCAAATCATAGGTTTCAGACAACACTCACCTATGAACGGCTAAGAAACCTAGCTCAGAAAAGTCAAAAATAGCAAACTACTCATCCCAAACTATAGGTTTCAGACAACAAACACCTATGAAAGGCTAAGAAATCCAGCTCAGAAAAGTCAAAAGTAGCAATCCACCCATCCCAAATCATAGGTTTCAGACAACACACACCTATGAAAGACTAAGAAATCCAGCTCTGAATAGTAAAAAATAGCAAACTACATATCCCAAATCATAGGTTTCAGTCAACATACACCAACGAAAGACTAAGAAACCTAGCTCAGAAAAGTCAAAAATAGCAAACTAGTCATCCCAAACTATTGGTTTCAGACAACATTCACCTACGAAATACTAGAAAACCTTAGCTCAGAAAAGCCTAAAATAGCAAACTATACATCCCAAATCATAATTTTCTGACAACGCATACCTATGAAAGGCTAAGAAATCCAGCTCAGAAAAATCAAAAATAGCAAACTACACATTCCAAATCATACGTTTCAGACACCACTCACCTATGAAAGACTAAGAAATCCAACTCAGAAAAGTCAAAAATAGCAAACTACATATCCCAAATCATAGGTTTCAGTCAACACACACCAACGAAAGGCTAAGAAACCTAGCTCATAAAAGCCTGAAATAGCAAACTACTCATCCCAAAATCTTGTTTTAATACAACATTAACCTACGAAATTCTATGAAAACTTAGCTCAGAAAAGCCTGAAGTAGCACACTACACATCCCAAATCATAGGTTTCAGACAACACACAACAACGAACGACGGGTGCTCGGGGAGAGCCTTTGAGGGTCTGTGGGTGCGTTGTGGGGCAGTGGTCCTTTGGGAGCTCGGGGGGTCCTTTGGGGCCCGGGGGAGGGCCGTTGGGGGTCGGAGGAGGGAGTTTGGGGGATAACATTTCGAAATTTTTACTTTTTAGTTTACTTTTTTTGCGGCGCATCCCTGCGGCGCATCCCTGCGGCGCTTTCCTGCAGTGCCTCCCTAAGGCGCATCCCCTGCGGCACTTCCCTGACCCGCGGCGCATCCCTGCGGCACATCCTGCGGCGCTTTCCTGGCCCACGGCGCATCCCGGCGGCGCTTCTCTGGCCCGGGGACCTTTGGGGGCCGGGGGAGGGCCTTTGGGACACAGGGAGGGCCTTTGGGGCACAGGGAGGGCCTTTGGGGGTCCGGGGGGACAGTTGGGGGCCCGGGGGACATTTGGGACCGGTGGAGGGCCTTTGGGACTCCGGTGGTCCGTTGGGCGCTCGTTGGGCCTTTGGGGGGCCCGGGGATGGCCGTTGGGGGTCGGGATGGGCTTGTGGGGGCGCCGGTGGCGCTTTGGGAGCGTGGGGGCCTTGGAGGACAGGGGACTTCCTTCGGAGTTGGGGTAAGGGGATCGAAACCCTTTGGGTTGGGTTAGAGGACCTCAAAACACTGTTCAAATGAAACTTGTGTATTATATCGACCACAGAGTTTCACCATTAAATTCTCTTCTAAAATCTCTTCAAAAATCATCTTTTAAAATGTCTCTAACTGTTTCGCCGAAATAGTTCCATAACCTGTCTAAAACAGTTTCGCCCAAATAATCCCTAAACGTAATTCAGCGTGTTCCTGGTGTTGTTGGCATCTCTGCGCTCATGCATTTCAAATTAATAAGAAACCTGATTCCCGCGCTAAAACAATTCATCGCTAAGATGTTTCTTGGAGAATTGTTTCCATGGCCTTTGGTTATTAATATCCTTTGGAGTTCGACCAAATGAGTTGTTTCCGAGGCAAAGACATTAATGACTTGGATCTATTCCTGGAGAATCGTTTCTATGCGAAAATTTTTAAAGTCTGACAGATGATGTCATTGGTTGATTGATCTGTCAAGAAAGGGGAATTAATTTGTTGTTTCTAAGGGGACTTATTGATTCACGATAGGTGAATTGAGGTCGACAGCACAGGTGTTCCAAGGTCGATGTTGTTGTTGTTGTAAGTGCACGCTCTCAGCGAATGTCAAGGTCGATGTTGTTGTTGTTGACACACTTTGGTTACGCAATCAAGTTCTCGGAAATTCACTTCCCCCTCGAGTCCTAGATCAATAACATTGTTCCCGTTAGAATTCAATGCGCATGTGCAACCTTCGTTCCGGAGTTATTACACATAGAAACATCAAATAAATCGACCTTGGAAAAAGAGGTCATTGACCCCATTAACCACGTGTTCTCCCTAATGACTCTATGCCCATATATGGAGTCCCGTCCGTATTCTATGCCCATATAAGGAGTCCTGTTCGGAGTTATTATGGCCATTCTACTTCTGTCTTGGATAATGTATATGTTTATAGGGCTGAGTTTAGTGATCCATTTAATTTACTAATGGCGGGTAGCATCATAACGGATTCGGTAGACATAGTGCACTCCTTTGTGGTCAAGATGCGAGCTCTTATTGAAAGAGAGATTTAGGAAGGGCTTAGAGGGATGGCATTAAGGCATCCATCGAAAAAGTACCTATTTAAGTAAAAAGGGGGATGATATGTATTCGCGTTATGTGCAAATAAAAATGCTACCACTTTATCCGAAGTTGAATAATTTTTATGGTGTATTTATGGATTGGGTAGATGGTATAGTGAAACTATTGGATAATTATAGTGAGAGATAGTGGGGTGGTGGTTTTATTTATTGAGTGTCTAGATGTTAATGTCGGTAAATTTAAAAATAATTTTGTTTCAAGAGGTGGGAGGGGGAAGTCAAATTTTATAAAATATAATGAAGATTTAAAGAGTTGTAGAGGTGTACAATATTTTTTTTTTTTACACAGGGTTTCAGTGCTTTAAATATGCATTCCTCGTCGCAGCTGACAAACTCCTAAGAATTGATGCTAGTAAGAAAAAGTTGGACGAAATTTCCTAAAGTAAATATTAATTGTTTTAATGTTCAATATCCAGTAGCACTTAAAGAGATAAATAATTTTGAGCAGAATTGGTGTTACTGTTTTACAATATGATACAGAGTTTGAGGAGGGTTAGCGCAGTAATAAAAAAGTGGTAATATATATAGTGAGGGCTCTATCCATTTCATCGGTGAAACAGTGGGTATGGCGTCTTTACAAGCCAGACATTGAAACCGATTCAATTGGACATTTTTTCCAATACCAGATATTTGTAAGGTTTTAAGTGTAGGGTAAAACGGGGGCGTTGGGGGTCATGGTACTATTGTCCAACGTATCTTTCTTTATTTCGTAAACAATTAAAGCTAAAACATAATATGAGTCACTGCAAGCGTCATCGGTACCAATCTATGGAAACGGTTCGTGATGACAAGACCATCTTGCAATACCTTGCAATTGGTAGAGGTTTTTGAGACATTGGGTTGGGAGGATTTAATGGGCGCTGCCATGATAGTTCTTATTAAAACAGAAAAATAAGTAAATTTCACGGCTGCGCAATATGTCCTATCCAATGACCCTATCACCAGAGGATGTGCTTGCCATTAAAATTAAAGAAAGTGTTGGGTTTTTAAAATAAAACTTGTTGATGTTAGTGGTGGAAAAGGGACGTGAATCCACCATCATGAAAACTTGAGCAATCCAATTTTATCGGGGGGGGGGGGGAAAATTTCGTGGTGTGGCCCATCAATTATGTAATTTAAGTGTTAAAAAACAATATGTTCTATCTGTTTGTATGCGCAATTCCAGCTATGACTTGAAATTCGTATTACCGGCGTTGGCACGTACGCAGCGAGGTGGAGATGTATATGCCGCATGGATAGATGGTTCTTTTTCATATAATATCATACCCAAATTATCTGAAAAGCTGCTGCTCTTAAATTCCAATCATAGGCAGCGCAATACCACTGCCCAAGTAAAGAACGATGTTGGCACAATTTATTATTTTTTGTTCCATACCCGGGCACTTCGTATCAAAGGAGTTGTAATAGAAACTTCAAAAACGGCTCATTCGATTGGAAATTGGAGTGGCTAGTGCCCTTTTTAATAGTCAAAAGTGATTGGAGGGAAACTAGCCCCTCCCCCATGCCCATCATTTCCCCAAACACATCCCATCAAAATTTTGAGATAGCCATTTTGTTCAGCGTAGTTGATTTCTAGATAGAAGATATATTTTTGAGTAGGACACTCCCCCACAACCCTCGGGACAAGGGTTTTAAGTTATGCCCCGAGGGTATATAAGAACGATGTTGGCACAATGTATTATTTATTTTTTTTTTTCCTTTAGAGCAGGGCACTTCGTATCGAATAATTTGTCGTAGAAACAGCGAAAAGGGCAAATTCAATTGGAAATTGGAGTGGGTTGTGCCCTTTTTAATAGTCGAAAGCGATTGGGAGGCAACTAACAGCCATTCCACGCCCGCCCTTTCCCGAAACACATCCAATCAAAATTTTGAGATAGCAATTTAGTTCAGTGTAGTTAATTTCTAGATAGAAATTATGTTTTTGAGCAGGACACTCCCCCACTGCCTTCAGGGCAAGGGTTGTAAGTTATACCCTGGGGGCATATAAGGTTCTTATGGAAGATGTTGTTGTAGAAACTTCAAAAAAGGCTCTCTCGATTGGAAATTCAAAGGGCTAGTGCCCTTTTTAAAAGTCAAAAGTGATTGGAGAGCCACCATCATTCCCCCAAAGACATCTAATCAAAATTTTAAGATAGCCATTTTGTTCAGAGTGGTTGATTTCCAGATAGAAAATATGTTTTTGAGGTGGACACTCCTCCACAACCCTGGTGGCAAGGGTTGTAAGTTATGCCCTGGGGGGCATATAAGGTTCCTATCGAACGTGTTGTCGTAGAAACTTCAAAAAGGGCTCTTCGATTAGAAATTGAAATGGCTAGTGCCCTTTTTAACAGTCGAAAGTGATTGGAATGCAACTAACACCCCGTCCACGCCCACCATTTTCCCAAACACATCCAATAAAAATTTTGAGATAGCCAATTTGTCCCATGACGTTCAGAGTTCAGGAAATTATACCTTTGAGCAGGACACTGCCCCCACAGTCTTCAGGGCAAGGGTATAAGTTTTGCCCTGGGGGCATATAAGGTTTTTACTGAAATTTTTGTCGTAAAAACTTGAAAAAGGGCTCATTCAATTTGAAATTCAAAGGGTTAGTGCCCTTTTTAATGGTCGAAAGTGATTTTAGGGCAACTAACCCCCCTCTCACGCCCACCTTTTCCCCAAACACATCCAATCAAAATTTTTAGATAGCCATTTTATTCAACGTAGTTGAAAGTCTTGGAAATTAGGTCTTTAAGGATGACAACACCTTTCCCCAAAGCCCTCGGCGCAAGGGTTGTAAGTTATACCCTGGGGGCATTTAAAGTTGTTATTGAAAGCGTTGTCATAGAAACTTCGAAAGGGCTCATTTAAATGAAAATTGAAAGGGCTAGTGCCTTTTAATAGTTGAAAGTGATTGGATAGTGACTAACGCCCCTCTCACGCCCACTATTTTCCCCAACATACCCAATCAAAATTTTTAGATATCCATTTTGTTCAACGTACTTGGAAGTTCTGAAAATTAGTTCTTTTAGGATGATAACCCTCTCAGAGCCCTCAGTGGCATACCTTGGCATACCTCAGTGGGCCCTTGGGGCATACAAGGCTTATACAGGAAGCTATCGTAAAAGTCATAGACAGCGCAAGCTCGCTGCCTAAGTAAAGATCGATGTTGGCACAATGTATTGTTTATTTTTTTTTTTTTTCCATACCAGGGCACTTCGTATCGAAGGATTTGTCGTAGAAACTTCAAAAAGGAGTCATTCGATTGGAAATTGGGGGGCCAGTGCCCTTTTTAATAGTCGAAAATGATTGGAGGCCAACTAGCCCCACCCCCCTCCCCCACGCCCATCATTACCCCAAAAACATCCAACCAAAGTTTTGTGATCGCCATTTTGTTCAGCGTAGTTGATTTTCGGATAGAAGATATATTTTTGAGGAGGAAACTCCCCCACAACCCTCAGGGCAAGGGTTTTAAGTTATGCCCTGGGGGCATGTAAGAACGATGTTGGAACATTGTATTATTTATTAAGTTTTTCCTTTTGAGCAGGGCACTTCGTATCGAAGACGTTGTCGTAGAAACTTCGAAAGGGGCTCATTCAATTGAAAATTGGAGTGGCTCGTGCCCATTTTAATAGTCGAAAGTGATTAGAAGGTGACTAACACCCCTTCCACGCCCACCATTTCCCGAAACACATCCACATCCACACACACTCACACACAAACACACACAAACACTATC
>NC_142810.1:32526918-32549418 GCF_049724085.1 Artemia sp. Qi Xiang Cuo | reverse complement strand
CATTCATTTTCTAGTTTCAGGGGAAAGCTGTGGAAACTTCTGCTTTCCCTGGCCCGGGGTATCATGGCTAATTGTCCCCTCTCACCGGATGATGATGATGCTAGTGAAGGTATTTTATTTGATATCCCCCTGGATTTTCAGTTTACAGGTGAAGAAATGGTCAGTCTTATGCAAATTGTTGGGCCCAATTTTTCCGGCGACACTTTTAACGACAACTTAACTACTAGTGAATTGGATCCAATAGAGAAAGGAACAGGACATGAAAATGGTGCCACGTCCCCACAATTACGTGAATTTTATTTGTTAAAATCGTCTCTAAGTCACTACAAACATATAGGGTAGATTGTAATCCTCCCGAGGAAAACGCGGTTGACGGGAGAATTATTTTAACTGACCCTGTAAATTTTCTCCATAGCTACATCGACAGAATTTAAGCAAACCTTGAGATTCAGATTCAGAAATGGGGTAGTCAAGGGGGAGTTAAAGCATCAGTGAATCAAAAAGTTTATTTACAAAAGGGGACATCTGGGGACAGTTTTTATTTTCATTTTTCAAAAGGCAACCAGACTTTTTACCCTGGTCTAAATGAATTTGAGAATAACTTTTTTAACTGGGTGAATAAAGTAATTTCGACTTTGGACACGTTTAATGAATGGGGAAGTGGGTCCGCAATTTTATACATTGAAAACATGGATCTGAAGCTCAATATATTTAAAAAAAAACTTTATTATTAGGGGAGGGTGGGGTAGTCGAAGAATAAAATGCCACCCAGATTTGTCGACTACTGGAGGAGTTCAGGGTTTCAATTTTGAAACGGGGTTTCAATGCATCAAATACAAATTTTTTGCAGCATCCAATTAAACATTAAAAAAAGAATCATCAATGAAAATTATTGACAGATTTCCTCGTAACGGCTGGGAAAATATATCAAAAGTTAATTTTTATTGTCTAGAAGGAACATTTCCTGTGTTTTTTAAATAAATAACCATGTAGTAAAATGAACATGAGAATCTTGAGTTGGGGGTGGTTGTTCTCCAGTATGACACGAAATTTTTAGATAGGGGAAAAACCAAATGAAAAAGGGGTTTTGTATTCAGTGAGGACACCGATCGTGGATAATGTTAAAAATTGGGTTTGGGTTATTTACGAACCTCCCAAAGATGTAAATTCCTATGGTCATTTTTTCCCCGTTACAGCAATAAGTCGACTCCCATCTCAAGGCAAAAAATATGGGGAACGTTACTATTGCCCCATGTGCCTTTCTCTATTTAAGATCAAAAAAATAGATTCGGATCAAATAGGGCATTACAACATTCACAGCTCCCAACGAGGAAAACTTCTGACATGAGGTTCTGACACAATAAATTGAAGAAATTTCCAGTGTTCCCATATAAATTCTTATGAAGAACGTTTAGCTTGCACAAGCTAGCTAGCGAAGGCCTAAGACCCGTCATAATCAAATATAGTAAAAGAGCACAAAATAATTTTGTGTTCCTACGCGCATGCCCGTCACGACTCCAATGATAAAATGCAATTGTAAGATTTTTTTTTGGCTATGGACGAGGTGTGCGGTTCGGAACAGCTCACAAAATATTTAATGAAAACAGCACATAGCGCAGTGTCAAAATTACGTTGTATCAGCGCTCAACTGACACTGTCAGACAGGGAACTGCCGGTGTAGGATCAGGGTGTAAGGCGTGGGGCTTTTCAAGGCATCCGTGTTCAGAAACCTGTGGTTCAGGACCATAATCACCTTAGTGAACCCAAATCACTGTGGAGAATGAACTGTTATGCATAGGCTATCAGTTTAAGTTATTTAAAATTAAACAATAGCTCTTTCTCCCGATTCTTAGGCAAAACGCTAAACGTAATCTAACTAAGATGATAACAGAATCGGCATCTTTTAAAAGAAATGGACCCAGAGATAATGCAATGGACGATAGACAGCTTTTCCTACAAATTTATACCTAAATCAGCAAAAAAGATACTTTTTTTAGAATTTAGGTGGAAATTTGTTGAAACCAACGTTTAGCACATGAATAAATTTCATTTTTTAGATTCCTACTGGTGTTTCCCCAAGTCATTCAGTGAATTAATTCAGGTGCAGAAAAATGATGACGGTTGCGATACTTTCCCCTTTCTCAAGCGACAATTTTCAAATGCTTTCTATGATTTGTTGACGGTCAAGGGCATATATCCTTATGAGTATTATTGTTCCATGTAGAGATTCGCAGAGGAAATTAGTCCTCCGATTGAATTGTTTTACGATAGTTTACATAATCTTAGTTGCACCCCCGATGAACACAATTTTGATAAAAAAGTTTGGGCAGAGGTAGGGTGTAAAAATTGCTTTGAATACTCCAAGCTGTATTTGTCGACTGACTATTTAACTCTGTTAGACATTTTATGTAAAAATACGACTAAAACCTATGGGGAGTTTAATCTTGATTTGGGCTATTATTTTTCATCTCCTCAACTGGTGATGAATTTTATTCTGAGGATTTATCGGGAAAAAATTGTGATAATCATAGACAATGACCAGAACTTGTTCATCGATAGATCAATGAGGGGTGGTTATCTTTTTCAAGGGGATTTTTTTTTTGAAATTGATCCAAAAGGAGAGATACAAGGACCGATTTTAGATACAGTTCTCCCTGATATGAAATCTCTCCACCGATCGGCCATGTCCCATTATGCGCTGCCTTGCAGTGACTATAAATGGCTCAATGACCCTCAAGCTCGCCATTTCCCCAACATTGAAAGTGTTGGGGAGAATGAGCCGGTTGGATGGTTTTTTGAAATTGATGGGGAGATACCAGTCGAGCTTCACGATTCAGTAAAGGATTTTGTTTTCCCATGCATCAATAGACCTGTGACTAAGAACCCCTTGAGCCCTCGCAATAGGCGTTCAGTCGAGGTGGACGGATTGCATTGGACACCTTCAAAACAAAAACTTATTGCTGACCTTCTGCCGAAAAAAAACATAGTTGTTACATCATATAGCTTTAAAATGGATGTGCAACAACGATTTCAACGTTACAAAGGTTCACAGAGCACTCCAGTTTTGTCAAAAGCCCTATCTGAAAACGTTTGTTGACACTTTTGTCAACAAACGTTCTGAAGCAGAGAGGAAGGCCGAAAAAGAAATTTATAAGCTCATTTTGAATTCTGCTTTTGATAAAATGTGTGAGTTTTCGCAATAAAAATCGTTGTGACGTTGTGACAAATCCTAAACAATGTGTTAGAATTGGTGTCAACCTACATTACGACTTCTTCAAGTTCTTTTGCCCGGACAGGTTACTTTTAACTAGGAAAAAAAGATGCAATGTATTAAATAAAAATATTGTTGCAGGCAGTGCGATCTTGGAGATCTCTACTACAATTCTACTACAATGGAATTCTACTACAATGTGGCTAGGGTACAGTGGCCGGAAAAAGGGCAAGTAGAGGTCTGCTACGGGGACACGGATTCTCTACTGTTAAAAGTAAAAATTCATAATATAATGAACAATTTGAAGCACGGCGAAATTATCCGCTCACGTATAATCTACACCATCTGGAGTATTCCATACCCAGAGCAATTGAATCTCCGGGCGCCAACGCAACTGTGATATTGCAAATAAGAAATAGAACGTAACTTGATTTCCCGTCGTATGTTTGTAAGTCTAAAAGTGAACTTTATACAGACACACGACGAAGAAATCAAGAAACGTTGCAAAGGAGTGCCCACGCGCTATGTGGATAAAAATTTCGACATGGATATTAATAGGAATCGTATTGTTGAAAATAAAATTCCAACATCTAAATTGCTGGAAATTTTTTCGCTCAACTACAGGAACTTTACTGTAAATGTAGAAAAAATTGCCATGAGTACCATCTCCGACAAGGTCTATGTTTTTCATGACGGTGTGACCACCCTCCCCCTTGGTCACTATTTAACTTTAGACCGGGCCGAATGTGTTATCCATAGGGAAAGTCTCGGTTTGAATAAAGTCCTGTAAAATAAACCTTTGGGGGGGGGGCCTCGCGGCCCGGGGGGGGGGGGGCCGCCAGCGGGGGCGCACCAGCACTATCAAAGTTATCTTTTTTTTACTTAGAGCAGATTTTTTTTTATTTGTAAATGTTTCATTCAAAAAAAAAGTATTTATTCAAGTGTTTTTTCTCTCTGTGTGCACATGTAAATGTTGTATTTTTTTTTATTATAAATAAATTTAAAAAGAAGTGTATTTTTTCATGTTTATGTGCATTTTTTAAGTATTGTTACTTTTTTTATGTATATAATTAAATAAAATGTGATTCTTTATTCGTCTTCTTCTTATTTTTCTTGAACGGAATAGTAGTAGGGAAATTATTTAGTCATTAGACAACTATGGTCTACAGTTAGTTGTCCAGGTGAACTGGTGAAGGGAACATGTATCAATTTAAAACACCATTCAAATCGTTTCTGTGTGGGCCGTCAATGTCAGGCAAAACAATACTCTTAACTAAAATAATTAAAAATTGCGATAAAATATTTGTGGAAAAGCTGAAAAAAATCTACTATTGTTACAGTATTTGGCAGGAGTCATACGATAAAATAAAAGCAATTGCTGCCATCACGGGTTTGGTGAACATAAAATTCATAGAGGAACTTCATGTTTTCAACATTATTGAACCAAACTCTTTGCTGATCTTTGATGATTTGGCTAAATCTATTGAAAAATAGCCCCAGGAAATGATGCAATTGTTTACTGTTCGCTCTCATCATGAACAGATTTCCGTTACTCTGGTTCTGCACAATCTCTTTCATCAGAGCAAATGTATGCGAACACTTGCTTTGAACTGTACCTACTATATCATCTACAGAGTTGTTCGTGATTCTAGCTCACTAATAACCCTCAATAAACAAATCTATCCAGGAGCTCAGAAATTCCTGCTCTCGAAATACAAACAGGCAAATAATAAAACCCAATGCTATATCCTGTTGGATCTTAATCAAAATACACACTAGGATCTACGTGTAGTCACAGATATTTTCGACAATGAAATTACAGTATATCTCCCCGTGAACACTAAAAAGACCTGTTAGCAGCTATCATGACACTGAAGAAACTACATGAAAATAGACATTTGTTTTCAGTTCTAAGCACTTCAAAGCATCCGATTAGGAAAGCCATACTCAAACATGGTAGTGACAATGATTTCATTAATCTAATATCTGAACTTTGTTTAAATTTGACCGAGGGTAATGTTCAACTGCCAGAAGTAGTTAAGCAACAGGCAAAGCAACATCGTTCCATTGTACGTACATTGGCCTCTAAAAAGAAAGGAACGAATTTTAAAAGGAAACGACTTCTTCAGGCAGGCGGTAGCTTTTTCACACTTTTACTGCCAATAATTGCAGGACTTGTAAACAGTTTTCTCTAGATGGCAAAACCCTATAAATTGACCCCAATAGAACTCGCTCTCTCACCCGTGGAACACTTTGAGTAAAACAATCTGAAAAAATTCCACTTTACTCAGAACAATCTGAGTAAATTCCTTGACAATGAAAATATTGAGGATGATAAAAACTAATTTTACTTCAAGATTCACTTTTTTAAGTGGTCAAACAAAGGTCTTATTTGTCAAAGCCCACTGCTGCTGGTAATGACCCCAAAAAATAATCATCGTCACCGTTTTCTGCTGCTGGAAAAAATCAGCCTAAGGTGGTTAGTTTCTAATCGGATACTATATTGGTACTTAAAAGGCCCAAAAATTTGGTTGAAAAAATAGCGTGACTCCTAATCCATCTCATGGAAAGCGATCAAGACTATATTCAAGCTGAGATCAATGGAGCAGGGATTAAAATTCAGGGCAAGAGCTATAATCTACTTGATTTAATCTATAACATGGTTAAAAATCGTAAAGGACTATTATCATGTGACACTCATATATACAACTTTCTAAATACATTAAACTTCCTCAAAAGTCTTATTAGCAATAGACAAATTCTAAAAAAATTAAATGAACATGCATCATCATCATCAACAACATTGACACCATTAAAGGATGAACATGGAAAAAGAGAAAATTTGCAGTCCATTTTTGAAAAAAATGGCATACCAATAACAGCTAGGAAAAGATAAAGGCGTGATGATTCAACGTCATCATTACCACCACCAACAGTCTGTACACAACAGGTTGGCGGACGTTACATAACGTATTTACGTTAAAAATGGTTGAAGTTCTGAAATGTGTTAATGAAAATATTGGCGAGGCGGGGAGTTTAAGTTCCCCCACCACTCTTTCGAAAGTCACTGGTGTTCGCACTAAAAGTGTACAAGACTATCTACAAAATGAATCAAGTTACACTCTGCATAGAAATCATAGACTTCATGCTAATAAATATCGAAAAACTAAAGCCTTTTACCCACTGCATATAGTGTAAGAAGATCTCCTGACTCTAAGTGAGATTCAAAAAAGTTACGATAAACCATGAAAGGTAATTCTACTAGCAATCAGGGTTTTAGTCGCTATGCATATGCCATTCAATTGCACACGAAGAGTAGCTTTGATGGTTATCAGGCCATTGAAAGGATTTTCGACCAGGATTCATATAAAAAAAATTCAACCGGATTACGGTAGTAACTTTTTTAGCACCCATGTTGCAAAAGTACTAGAGAAATATAGTACACTGCTCTATCATAGTCACAGTCCTATAAAGGCTGCATTGGCCGAACGATTGATAAGAACTATTCGTCTTTTAACTTCAAGATATTGTACATTGAAAAATACATCGGCTTTTATTCATGATCTAGATAAAATCATGTTGATTTATAATCAACGACCTCATCGATCACTATCCAGCTCTGCGCCAACGGAATTTCATCATTCCGATCTTAATACAATTGTAAGCTTTCGTAAGCAGTATTTCAGCGAATCAAATGTCAAGAATAAAAATAAATTCATTGTTGGTGATACTCTTCGAATTAACAGAGAATGTGATGTTTTTGATAGGGGGAATTACTTGTGGTCCATTGAAATTTTTAATGTGTCATAAATTCTACAAAATGAGCACATAACTTGTCATCTGTGTTATACAAAAGATAAAGAGATTCTCGGCGGTTCTTATGACTTGGAACCACAAAAAGTTAAAAATAATAGCGAAATCTATCAAATTGAAAAGATATTAAAGACACGTAATTACAGAGGTAAGAAACAGTTACTTGTTCAGTGGCTAAGATACAACTCTTATTTTGATTCTTGGATCGGTGTTGAAGATATTGAAAATGCCCAATGATTTCTATGTAACTTTTACATCCAACGTTTTCAATCCTCTCTACCACTAATTGAATATGAAAAGTGATTTTTAGACAAAACTCTCCCCCGCCATCAAATTTGACGATGCGTATGAAGTTGCTCTTGTTGATTATATTCTCAAAAATACCTATGACATCCTGAGAAAGGATCGAGTGTATGATATAAAAGTTATACCATTCGATTGGACTATGAATGGGTCTAACTATGTTGACTATGAATGGGTTGAAGCACTTAAGCCTAGTGACTATACACATGCCAAATTGAAATATATTGAATATGATAATATGGGAGATTTGTGTCGTACAATCAATAGAAAAATCTTATATCATAGGATTGGTTCATTCCCTTTCAATTATTACTTGGAATGAGATAGGATTTAATTTAGCTCACCTGTTGACACTGAAATAATTATTCTCAATGATAATCTGACAGATGTTCTTGGCTTTAAACATAATGTGATAAATAGAGAAATTACTGGCACCGTTTACGGGATGGATCAAGTTATGTTTGCTGATTATCCACCTGTTTTCGCCTTGGACTCTTGCATATTTTTCTATGCATCCTTTGTGGAAACGTCGAAAGTCTATAATTCAAATGTCCCCCTCCTACATGCTCTTAAGCGAAAAACAACTCATAAACTTGTTCATCACTATAATATAAAGCATCGTCAGCATGATCCACTAATCAATTCGTATTTGGAACTCTGCCAGTTAACACTAAGATGTAAATTGGATGATCCTCTAGCAATAACAAAAGGCTTAGCAGTGATTACATGTCATTTTTGACCCATTGTCATCGACGGCACAATCACCTAAAATGATCAATAGAAGAATTCCATTTGTCTGTCCCGATATTGATTGTTATGTTGGTGCTTTGAGTCCACGTCAAATAGGCAATGGATTGGACTACTACAAAGGTCGTACTACAATTTCTGGCTTTGGTCTTGGTAGCTGGTTTGCTAGGCTATTTCGTTCTGCACTACACCTTGCCAGATAATATCTTGTACCTGCTGCATTAAATTTTGCTGGCTCCCCACGACAGGACTGGGGGTCGGTCAAGAATTTCAAGGAGAGTTTTAAGGAAAATAGTACATCTTCAGCGAGAGCCGTTGGTGAACAATTAAAATATCGAGAAAATGGGGAGGGATTGAAAAGGATGCGTTCGCATCATTCGTTTATCAGTCTCCACCCAGGCAGGAAGCAAAGAACATCAACCGGGACTTTGGGGGAATAAAATGACGAACGTCAATTAGCAGAACAAGGAAAAGAAAGAAATAGTTAGATCAAAGAAAGTTTTCTTCTGTTATGATGGCTTATTTCCCCAACAAGAAATCACGTACATCGGACAGTTCTTCATTTAGTCTATGCAACGATGGAAATGTTTATGTCAGTTTCAAGCATGGCTAATATAAATAATTCTATAACCGAAAATCTCTCTTGGAGACTATACCCATTCAATTTTTTTTTAATGAAGAATATTTTATTCATTTGTTATCAACATTTATTGATTTAAATGTTGTGGTGAAGAAAAAGTCAGATAATACAACTCCAAATGCCGGCGATGGTCTCTCCTATGAAACTGTATTCTACACAACCTATTCAAACAAATTAATGTATTTATTAATGGAACATTGGTGAGCACTTAATTTATCAAACTATGCAAGCTACATACAATTTATGATGATGACACCAAAGGCGTACAAAGAGATGAGAGGACAATCATTGGGCTATGAATATCGATCAGGTGTTGATACTGACGGTGAGTTGACTACTGCAGTGACCGATGATTATAATATATTTGGAAAATTAAATCATGATATTTTCAATATATGCCAATGGCTAACACACATGTTCAAGTTTTAACTAAATTTGCAGATTTCCCCATCAAATTTCATTTTGAGATAATACCTTCCAGCGGCACCTGATGCAATTGTTATTATCACATCAGCAATTCTCCATCTTTAAAATCACCAAGCTATGAGCTCTGTTACAGATGCAATGAAAAAGATAACAGCAAATGATAAGAACATTAAACTTTTTGTTCCCCATACAATCACCAATAAACGTCACATTGCCAACGGTTCTCGTAGCTATAGCGATTCATCATTTATCAATGGAGAAATACCATCAAAATTGGCTTTGGCCTTTGTAAAGAATGGCAGTGCCGTTGGATCCTGGACTGAATCCCCCCCCCCATGATTTTAATTTTTCGGTCTATCTAGCCTTGTTTGCAAAGTGAATGGTATTCTACTGTACACTCTATCATTTGATAAAAAATCTTATAGAACTCTGAATGACTTGACCATGCAATCCCTAGATCATGACTCTCAACTATTTGAAAATTGAATAACCGATTCAATGTTTTCAAAAAATCATCGGGTTATTGTTTTGGAATTGTCAGGCACACAAGATATGAGTCTATTACGAACAGGGTATGTACGTTTAGAGTTTACATTTGCCAATGCTCTGACTGAGAGTATCACGCTAATATCATCGAGTCAATTTGAAACCTATTGGGAAATCACACCCGACGGTATTGTTCTACTAAACCTAGTACCATGAACACAAACCAAATAATCAATGTATTTACTATAGATCCATAAATGTCTCATTACAAGTTCTACTCCACACCTTCGGAATTAATTTAAAACATTCCAAGCGTTAACAATATCCTTATCATTGTTAATAGTAGTTCATTGACTTTGACGACCGGTCATTAGCTATTAATCTTTCAAACACCGAAGAATATCCAGTTTTTCGATTCTCTCGGTGAATCGTATAAATTTTCTGCTCCATACATTAGCAAGTTTATTGAGAGCTGTGGGAAAACCATTATTCAAAATCAACTAAGTGTACAGGTTTTAACGACTATGACATATGGCTTTCATGCACTACTCTTATTCATGTTCAGATGTCGTGGGTACACCTACAAGCAGTTTCTCAACATCTACTTTGACTTACCTCGATTGAACGATTTTCTTGCGGAGAATATACTTACAAGCTTATTTAATATTGATTTTTATACCCTGATAATATAATGTTATAAAGATTTTTGTGAATTTTTTTGGAAAAACAAAAAATTCATATACCCGGTAAAACGACTATTCTACTGTTTAGATTTCATCCAATACTAGAATTTTGTCAGCAACAGCTAGTGCAAGTATACCATTTTAATTCACCGTGTACCGATTATGATGTAGTTCAATGTCAGGGTCACATTTTCTACAGTACAGCGTGACTTCACTCTTGTCATATCTCTTTGTATAGTCAATCATATTATTCTCATTAATTCTATAGAATTCACATGTTTCAATTTGCTTATTTGAAGCAATTTCATAAACAGTGTCCTCAAGTGTCGAATCACATTCCGTCACAGCCAAATAAAAATCAGTGGGCTTATAATCATAACACCCATTGTCTTCACAACAATTACATAAAAATCATAATCTTTTGTTGTTCCAACAGTTGAATCGTTGACCTGGTTCTTCCTCCCAGAAAAATCTAAAACCACGACAATACCAATCTCTTAGCAATAAACTAAAATCACAGTTAGGATTCTTCCCAATCATACCGGGATATGTATTTTCCCACTGCTTACATTTATCATAGTGACATTTGGAGCATAGGTGCCCTCTAGCATGAGAGTCACACAATTATTCAAGACAAGAATTACAACATTTAATTTGTACAGCATATCCTCTATGCAATTTACACGGGTTGCATAATCTACACTTTTCATCATACTCATCAATGATTTTGCAATTCTCACATGATGACCAGCTGCCCAGTGTTTACATACATAACGTACAGGTATGGAACACTTTTTCATGTGTTGACACTCTCACTGTCACAATGAAACTGAGCTAACAACAACAAAAATTGTCTGAGAGAGAGAGAGGATTAAATCATCCTTGATCGCCATCTTTCTCATTAAAAAAGTCCTAAATTTCAAAACTAGTGTTTAAAAGCCTATCAACAATATCATTTTGCCGTGTCTTGATTAATATATGAATAAATTGTGTAAATGCATTTGGACCGCGACGTAGAAGCTTCATACAATAGTCTAATGATGGAGAATCGCTTTTCATTATCTCGACAAGCATCGCCTGAGAAAAAATCTTTCTTTGAATAGACAACTCTAGAAAATCGTCTTCTAGAATCAAACGCTTTTCAATAAGAACTAGCTTCCTCATGATTCACTTTTTCTTGAATCTATCCGTTTTTTAGAGTCCTAACTCTCTAACAACCAACTTTAGAATAACCAGAATTTTTTTTACTCTAAAAAATATATGCTATTCTACTATAGGAAGAAAAAAATACCATTGATTTAGAAACAATTTTATTGAGTATATTTACAATAACAATATTCACTGATGCATTTTTTTTTCATCAATATATTTCGATAGGAAATATTATGCTGACAAAAGTTTACTTATATGGAGATTATTTACTTTTCCGGAAAAACATAGCTGCTCCTCCTGTTTAAACTTGCCTAATGATATCACGTATCTAGCATACATAGTGTCCCATTCAAGACATAATCTACAACCAGCGGTTTTTTCCACAGCCACATTGGGTACTCGTATATCGTTGCTGCTGTAGTCGGCTCCATCATTAATCTCCAATAATGTAAATGCACCACTCATTTTTCTCTACTAATATCCTCGCAAATAAACTATTCTCTTCGAATTCAATTCTCTTACTAATATGAATTGTAAGGGAAACTATTCATTTTATTCAAATCCCAATCACCTATCAAGTTATACTCACGCTCTTTGAAAAAATTTATATTCCCTGTTGTAATGTTTACCTATATGTCTCGTAGAAGTATAAGGCCATATAAGGGAGCTCTGAATCTCTTTGTATAGGTGTATAGGCGCTATAGAATAACGTAGAAATTGCTATACCTCCGAGCAAAGTATTAGGACATGTGAGGGAGTTCTGAATCTCTTTGAAAAGGTGTAGAGCTTCTATGGAATAACGTAGAAATTGCTATACAGGGTACAGAAGTATTAGGACATGTGAGGGAGTTCTGAATCTCTTTGAAAAGGTGTAGAGGCGCGATAGAATAACTTAGAAATTGCTATGGCACCGAGCAAATCCAGACCAAGCATACTACTGAAATGCTACCACTTTATCCGAAGTTGAATAATTTTTATGGTGTATTTATGGATTGGGTAGATGGTATAGTGAAACTATTGGATAATTATAGTGAGAGAGATAGTGGGGTGGTGGTTTTATTTATTGAGTGTTTAGATGTTAGTGTGGGTAAATTTAAAAATAATTTTGTTTCAAGAGGTGGGAGGGGGAAGGCAAATTTTATAAAATATAATGAAGATTTAAAAGGTTGTAGAGGTGTACAACATTTTTGTTTTGACACAGGGTTTCAGTGCTTTAAATATGCATTCCTCGTGACAGCTCACAAACTCCTAAGAATTGATGCTAGTAAGAAAAAGTTGGACGAAATTTCCTAAAGTAAACATTAATTGTTTTAATGTTCAATATCCAGTGGCACTTAAAGAGATAAATATTTTTGAGCAGGCCGATGAACATTTAAAGATTGGTGTTACTGTTTTACAATATGATACAGAGTTTGAGGAGGGTTAGCGCAGTAATAAAAAAGGGGTAATATATACAGTGAGGGCTCTATCCATTTCATCGGTGAAACAGTGGGTATGGCTTCTTTACAAGCCAGACATTGAAACCGATTCAATTGGACATTTTTTTCAATACCAGATATTTGTAAGGTTTTAAGTGTAGGGTAAAACGGGGGCGTTTGGAGTCATGATACTATTGTCCAACGTAACTTTCTATATTTCGTAAACAATTAAAGCTATAACACAATATGAATCACTGCAAGCGTCATCGGTACCAATCTATGGTAACGGTTCGTGATGACAAGACCATCTTGCAATTTAAGAACTTTCAAAATTCACTCCTACAAAGTGATAAGGTGGTCTTAGATTGCAAAGCTAAACTTATAGATGTGTACAATCCATCAAATTTAAATAATGTTAAAAAACATGAACCCATTGCAGTCTCTTATGCCCACGCATAAGACTCGTGTAATACCTTGCAATTGGTAGAGGTTTTTGAGACATTGGGTTGGGAGGATTTAATGGGCGCTGCCATGATAGCTCTTATTAAAACAGGAAATAAGTAAATTCCTGTTCCGGCTGCGCAATATATCCTATCCAATGACCCTATCACCAGAGGATGTGCTTGCCATTAAAATTAAAGAAAGTGTTGGGTTTTTAAAATAAAACTTGTTGAGGTTAGTGGTGGAGGAGGGACGTGAATCCACCATCATGAAAATTTGAGCAATCCAATTTTATCGGGGGGGGGGGGGTAACTTTCGTGGTGTGGCCCATCAATTATGTAATTTAAGCGTTAAAAAACAATATGTTCTATCTGTTTGTATGCGCAATTCCAGCTATGACTTGAAATTCGTATTACCGGCGTTGGCACGTATGCAGCACGGTGGAGATGTAGATGACGCATGGATAGATGGTTCTTTTTCATATAAAATCATACCCAAATTATCTGAAAAGCTGCTGCTCTTAAATTCCAATCATAGGCAGCGCAATACCGCTGCCTAAGTAAAGAACGATGTTGGCACAATTTATTATTTTTTGTTCCATACCCGGGCACTTCGTATCGAAGGAGTTGTAATAGAAACTTCAAAAACGGCTCATTCGATTGGAAATTGGAGTGGCTAATGCCCTTTTTAATAGTCGAAAGTGATTGGAGGGAAACTCCCCTATGCCCATCATTCCCCCAAACACATCCCATCAAAATTTTGAGATAGGCATTTTGTTCAGCGTAGTTGATTTCTAGATAGAAAATATATTTTTGAGTGGGACACTCCCCCACAACCCTCGGGAAGAGGGTTTTAAGTTATGCCCCTAGGGTATATAAGAACGATGTTGGCACAATGTATTATTTATTATTTTTTCCCTTTAGAGCAGGGCACTTCGTATCGAATAAGTTGTGGCAGAAACTTCGAAAAGGGCTAATTCAATTGGAAATTGGAGTGGGTTGTGCCCTTTTTAATAGTCGAAAGCGATTGGGAGGCAACTAACAGCCATTCCACGCACGCCCTTTCCCGAAACACATCCAATCAAAATTTTGAGATAGCCATTTAGTTCAGTGTAGTTGATTTCTAGATAGAAATTATGTTCTTGAGCAGGACACTCCCCCACAGCCTTCAGGGCAAGGGTTGTAAGTTGTACCCTGGGGGCATATAAGGTTCTTATGGAAGACGTTGTCGTAGAAACTTCAAAAAAGGCTCTCTCGATTGGAAATTCAAAGGGCTAGTGCCCTTTTTAAAAGTCAAAAGTGATTGGAGGCCCCCCCACGCCCATCATTCCCCCAAACACATCTAATCAAAATTCTAAGATAGCCATTTTGTTCAGAGTGGTTGATTTCCAGATAGAAAATATGTTTTTGAGGTGGACACTCCTCCACAACCCTCGGGGCAAGGGTTGTAGGTTATGCCCTGGAGGCATATAAGGTTCTTATTGAGCGTGTTGTCGTAGAAACTTCAAAAGGGGCTCATTCGATTGGAAATTGAAATGGCTAGGCCCCTTTTCAACAGTCAAAAGCACAGTATATATAATTATCCAGTATGATCTTTCCCTATCTCACTCATTATAAAAACCCGGACCAAGGTGCGAGTGCTTTAGAGAACGTTTTTGCAGATAGAAACATAGGGGGCATCAGATCTTTTCATGGGTAGACAAGTCAGACTGTGATCTAATCGAAAACAAGTGGAAACCCGCTATTAAGAATAATGCACTTTGTTGGAAACAATCAGAAACAGACTAACCCGCTAATGCAGAAAGAAGTGGGAGGAGCTATTTGTTTGCACCGAGAACGAAGACCAGAAATGACCTGCGATAAGCTTACTGGATAATTATATGAACTGTGGTCGAAAGTGATTGGAATGCAACTAACACCCCTTCCACGCCCACCATTTTCCCAAACACATCCAATAAAAATTTTGAGATAGCCAATTTGTCCCATGACGTTCAGAGTTCAGGAAATTATACCTTTGAGCAGGACACTGCCCCCACAATCTTCAGGGCAAGGGTATAAGTTATGCCCTGGGGGCATATAAGGTTTATATTGAACTTTTTGTCGTAAAAACTTGAAAAAGGGCTCATTCAATTTGAAATTCAAAGGGTTAGTACTTTTTAATGGTCAAAAGTGATTTGAGGGCAACTAGCTCCCCTCTCATGCCCAACTTTTCCCCAGACACATCCAATCAAAATTTTTAGATAGACATTTTATTCAATGAAGTTGAAAGTTTTGGACATTAGGTATTTAAGGATGACAACCCCTTTCCCCAAAGCCCTCAGGGCAAGGGTTGTAAGTTATACCCTGGGGGCATGTAAAGTTGTTATTGAAAGCGTTGTCGTAGAAACTTCGAAAGGGCTCATTTAAATGAAAATTGAAAGGGCTAGTGCCTTTTTTAATAGTTGAAAGTGATTGGATAGTGACTAACGCCCCTCTCACGCCCACTATTTTCCCCAATATATCCAATCAAAATTTTTAGATATCCATTTTGTTCAACGTAGTTGAAAGTTCTAGAAATTAGGTCTTTTAAAATTATAACCCTCTCAGAGCCCTCAGTGCAAGGGGTGTAAGTTATCTCCTTGGGGCATACAAGGCTTATATAGGAAGCTATCGTAAAAATCATAGGCAGCGCAAGCTCGCTGCCTAAGTGAAGATCGATGTTGGCACAATGTATTGTTTATTTATTTTTTTTCATACCAGGGCACTTCGTATCGAAGGATTTGTCGTAGAAACTTCAAAAAGGAGTCATTCGATTGGAAATTGGGGGCCAGTGCCCTTTTTAATAGTCGAAAATGATTGGAGGCCAACTAGCCCCACCCTCTCCCCCACGCCCATCATTACCCCAAAAACATCCAACCAAAGTTTTGTGATCGCCATTTTGTTCAGCGTAGTTGATTTTCGGATAGAAAATATATTTTTGAGGAGGAAACTCACCCACAACCCTCAGGGCAAGGGTTTTAAGTTATGCCCTGGGGGCATGTAAGAACAATGTTGGAACATTGTATTATTTATTAATTTTTTCCTTTTGAGCAGGGCACTTCGTATCGAAGAAGTTGTCGTAGAAACTTCGAAAAGCGCTCATTCAATTGAAAATTGGAATGGCTTGTGCCCTTTTTAATAGTCGAAAGTGATTGGAAGGCGACTAACACCCCTTCCACGCCCACCATTTCCCGAAACACATCCCATCAAAATTTTGAGATAGCCATTTTGTTAAGCGTAGTTGATTTCCACATATAAATTATGTTTTTGAGGAGGACAGTCCTCCACAGTCCTCATGGCAAGGGTTGCAAGTTATTCCCTGGGGGCATATAAGGTTTTTTAGTGAAGGCGTTGTCATAGAACCTTCAAGAAAGGCTCAATCGATTGGAAATTCAAAGGGCTAATGCCCTTTTAATAGTCAAAAGTGATTGGAGGGCAACTAACCCCCCTCTCACACCCAACTTTTCCCCAAACACGTCTAATCTAAACTTTGAGATAGCCATTTTATTCAATGCAGTTTTAAGCTCTGGAAATTCGGTATTTGAGGATGAACCCCCCCCCCCCCCCACAGCCCTCACGGCAAGGGTTATAAATTATGCCCTGGGGGCATATAAGGTTTTTATAGAACGCGTTGTCATAGAAACTACAAAAGGGGCTAATTCGATTGGTAATTGAAATGGCTAGTGCCTTTTTTAATAGTCAAAAGTGATTGGAAAGCAACTAACACCCCTTCCACGCCCACCATTTCCCCAAACACATCCAATATAAATTTTGATATAGCCATTTTATTCCACGTAGTTAAAAAATCAGGAAATTATATCTTTGAGCAGGACACTCCAACCACAGTCTGCAGGGCAAGGGTTATAGGTTATACTCTGGGGGCATATAAGGTTTTAATTTAAATCTTTGTAGTAGAAACTTAAAAAAGGGCTCATTCGATTGGAAATTCAAAGGGCTAGTGCCCTTTTTAATAGTCCAAAGTGATTTGAGGGTAACTAGCCCCCCTCTCACATCCATCTTTTCCCCAAACACATCCAATCAAAATTTTTAGATAGCTATTTTATTCAACGTAGTTGAAAGTTTTGGAAATTAGGTTTTTAAGGATGACAATCCCTCCTCCCCCACAGCCCTCAGGGCAAATGTTGTAAGTTATGCCCTGGGGGGCATATAAGGTTTTTATTGAAAGCGTTGTCGTAGAAACTTCAAAAGAGCCCATTCAATTGGAAATTGAACGGGCTAGAGCCTTTTTTAATAGTTGAAAGTGATTGGAGAGTGACTGACGCCCCCCCCCCTCACGGCCACCATTTTCCCAAACACATCCAATCGAAATTTTGAGATATCCATTATGTTCAACATAGTTAAAAGTTCTTGAAATTAGGTCTTTTAGGCTGATAACCCCCTCAGAGCCCTCAGTGCAATGGTTGTAAGTTATGCCCTGGGGGCTTATAAAGTTTATATAGAAATTTATTGCAGAAATTTCAAAAAGGGATCATTTTAATGGAAATTGAAATTGCCCTTATTAATAGTCGAAAGTGAGTGGAGAGTAATTAACCCCTTCTTACGCCCACCATTTCTCCAATAACATTCAATCAAAGTTTAGAGAAAGCCATTTTGTTCAACGTAGTTGAAAGTTCTGAAAATCATGTATTTAACGATGACAAACCCCCCAGAGCCCCAGGGGCAAAGATTATTCTGCCCTCGGGGTATATAAGGTTTTTATAGATAGATTTGTCGTAAAACTTCAAAAGGGGCTCATTCAATTGGAAATTGAGAAGGCTAGTGCCCTTTGTAATAGTCGAAAGTGATTGGAGGGTAACTTATACCCCTCTCACACCCACAATTCCTACAAACACATCCAATCAAAATTTTCAGATACCCATTTTGTTCATCTTAGTAGAAAGTTCTGGAAATTAGATCTTTGAGAATGAGACCCCCCCAGCACTCAGGGCAAGGGTTGTAAGTCATGCCCTGGAGGCTTATAAGATCATTATTCAAAGTTTTGTCGTAGAAACTTCAAAAGGGCTTATTTGATTGGAAAAAGAAAGGGATAGGGTCATTTTTTATAGTTAAAAGTGATTGGAGAGTGACTACCGCCCCTCGCACGCCCACCATTTCCTCAAACACATCCAATCAAAATTTTGGATGTGAAAAAAATGTTTGGTTCTGGCCTTCCCAAGGCCAGAACAAAATTTGCACTTTACTGAAAAAAAATACAAATGAATGTGCATTGTCAGTTTAAGATACATATACTGAAATTTAGTAATCAAAATGTCAATATTGTTTGATTTATTTAAGCTACAAAAGTAAAAACATTTATATTTTTTTATGTATAGTGCAAATTTTGTTCTGGCCTTTGGAAGGCGTAGGGGTTTTGCACCCAACTTATGTTAATTTATGCTCGTTTTGAGTTTGACTTGGTTATTTATTGTAATTTCTGTTCGTTTTGGGTTTCATTTATTTATCGATGCTGATTTGTGGTAGTTTCACGCTTTGTAGGTTATTTGATTTTATTTTTGCTCATTTTTTTGTTTAATGGAGTTCTGTACTTTTCTTTAAAAAACATATTTTGTGGATTTTTTTTAATTAATAGCAAACAATGGATAATGGTAATACGTGCTTGAATAAAATCAGTTTTATAGACGGCTATAGTTTCTTCCTTAAATCCCTAAGTCAATTAATTCAAGTACAGAAAATCGACGATTTTAATAGTTTCCCCTTCCTTAAAAAGCAGTTTCCAGACGATGATATGCATGATTTATTAACATGTAAGGGTATATATCTGTGTGAGTACAGCAACTCCACCTTGAGGCATCTTGAGGATAAAGTACCGCCCATCGAAGTTTTATAATTCACTTCACGGGCGTCAATGAACCACTTCCGACTATGAATTATCTAAGAGGGTTTGAGCTAAGGGAGTGTGTAAAAATTGGGAGAATTATTGGAAAATATAACTGGCAAGTGATGCGTTGACATTGCTGGATATTGAGTGTAAAAACATGGTTACAATCTATGAGGAATTTGGGTTGGATTTGGGTTATTATTAATATTATTAATTTATCACCCATTATTAAACATACAAAACGTTGTAAATGGAGTAGCCTACAAGAAAGAAAAAAAATAACAAAATATCCAAAGAAAACTCAACTACAGAAAACAAGATTAACAACATTACTACTACCAAATTTTCTTTTACAAATCTAAGTTATTGCGACATATAACGAAGAGTGGCTTGGTTCAAATGCCTTTGCAAATCGAGCACGGCGATTCAGTACAGCTATAAGCGGGTCGGTCATATCATACTTCAGAAAGATTTTTGAATTCCTCATCCAAATAGGAAGACGAAGTAGATACTTGCCATATCTGTAGAAAGTAGACCGAATACTGCGGCGATCAGACGAAGTAAATATTTTCCAAAACGGAGATAGGGCTAGCACATGTGGCAAAAAAAGCGTTATACACCCTTGCGAGTAGAAAACGATTAAAGTGGCACTTCATTGGAACGAGAATTCCATAAGCTCTTCGTGTTATTACAGCGAACAGCGAATCAAGGCAATCGCGAATTTTTTTAAGATCACTACATATTGGAAGGCCGAGGTATATTATCTTAGACGAAGACTTAATCGTATAAGTTCCAAAAATAACCTCAACTGGTACACTATCTTTAACGTGGCTATTATATACGAGAACTTCACTCTTCTGGGGATTGAAAGAAAGGCCTATGTTACCGTACTCCTTACTCAAAACACGGAAAGTCTCTCCGATGCCTACAAATGTTCTACTCGCGTTGAAAATCGATCAGCGAAACATTGAGACTTCTAAGGATACAAGTAGACTGAACTGGTTCTTGCGATGAAATAATACTATTATTGAATAGCGGTGGCGAAGTAAGTGCCCCTTGGCGTATTCCCTTCTCTACGGGTATAAGACTAAAAGATAGTGCTAAAGCATTAACACACGGTAAATTTACATGCACTTTTAATTTACTATACATATTCCTCAGTGCGCGTAGAAGAGACTTATCCACGCCACGCTTCCTAGCAAACAACAATATCTGAGGGTACACACCAAAGTCGAACGCGTGGTTGACATCGTGACCGGCAAAATACAGTGTCTCATTTGAATTATCGGCATCAATCAACAAATTAGCAATCATATAATTCGCGTGTTCTCTACCCATGTTCTTTTTGAAACCAAATTGGTTATCCGGCATCTTAGATGTAGCACTAAGACTATTTACAACAAGCAATTCAAATAAGTTGCACAGTACAGGTTCGACAGTTATCGGGTGGTAAGAAGAACACTGCCCCCCGTCTTTTCTGTTTTTTAGTACAGGAGTAATTACACCCGTACAGAATAGGTCTGGAACAATCCCAGCATTAAAAATTCATTTGGTACAGGAGACAAAGGTGCTCGACAAGGTTCTGACTTCCCGCTTATAGATGCAATCCGCACAGGTTATCCACTCCCCTCAACAACTTCTTCTTCAGTTTTGAGAGTGCCTCACTGACTGACCAATTAGACACAACAAAACCAACTTTCCTTTCACATTCCGCAAGACTCGCATCGAGCTCAATAGAAAATATATTTTCCAGATCAGCATTAGGCAATCAAAACTCGTGCATAAAATATTTAACCCACTCACTCTCACTGGGCAGAACATCAACTGATTCTTTACGTTTCCTCTTTTTTAGGAATTTCCAAATACAATTGGGGTCTTGCTTTACAGATTTACTATTACATTCAATAATCAGAGCGCGATTTATAGTGAGGGTTTTTGCGAATCTTTGCTTAGTATATAATCGGATGGAGTTAGTAGAAGTGACCCTATTGATCGTGACAGCACACCAAATATGGGCATAGAATACTGACAGCACACCATATATGGGCATAGAGTCATTAGGGAGAACACGTGGTTAATGGGGTCAATGACCTCTTTTTCCAAGGTCGATTTATTTGATGTTTCTATGTGTAATAGCTCCGGGGACAAGGTTGCACATGCGCATTGAATTCTAACGGGAACAATGTTATTGATCTAGGACTCGAGGGGGAAGTAAATTTCCGAGAAATTGATTGCGTAATCGAAGGGGAAGTGAATTTCCGAGAACTTGATTGCGTAACCGATGGGGAAGTAAATTTCCGAGAAATTGATTGCGTAATCGAAGGGGAAATTAAGAAACAAACATGGCTTCTTTAATCTGTGATTTACATAATCGCTAGGGGAAATTGTTGATTCACGAAGAGTGGAAAATTAAGAAACATTAAGGCTTCTTTAATCTTAGGTCTGTGGGATAAACGTTCATTAGGTCAGAGAGAAAAATTAATATTCTATTTTTAAATAGGGCTTCACGAAGGGGGAATTAAGAAACATTAAGGCTTCTTTAATCTTAGGTCTGTGGGATAAACGTTCATTAAGTCAGAGAGAAAAATTAATATTCTATTTTTAAATAGGGCTTCATTGATCTTTAATGTCAGGAATCATAAATGACATCACTTGTTATCTTGGAATTATGCGGGAGTCTAAAGAGATAGAAATCCTATTTTTAAATACGGCTTCACGGAGCTTTAAGTCGGAGAGGTAAATTGATATTCTAACGAAACCATAATAGTTTAGCTAGGAAAATTTATGAGATGAAGAGATTAACGTAGGAAAGGGTTTCCTAGAAATTTGAAATGCATGAGCGCAGAGATGCCAAACAAAAGGAACACACAGACCTTACTTTTAGGGATTATTTGGGTTAAACGGTTTTAGATAGCTTATGGAATTATTTCGGCAAAACCGTTAGAGACGTTGATTTAAAATATGATTTAAAAGATAATTTTTGAGTGTGGTCGTTATAATACACAAGTTCCATTGAACAGTGTTGTGAGGTCCTCTACCCAACCCCAAAGGGCCCCGATCGCCATACCCCGATCCAAAGGGTTCCAATCCCCATACCCCAATCCAGAAGGAACCCCCCGGTCCCTAAAGGTTCCCCGTGCTCCCCCCGGCCCCCCCGACCCTCAAAGGCCCACCCCGGGCCCCCCAAAGGCCCATCGAGCTCCCAAAGGACCAACGGGGTCCCAAAGGCCCTCCACCGGTCCCCAAATGTCCCCCAGGCCCTCAACTGCCCCCCGGACCCCCAAAGGCCCTCCATGTGCCCCAAAGACCCTCCCCCGGCCCCCA